>NW_028301563.1:6477500-6600000 GCF_042242905.1 Orbicella faveolata | reverse complement strand
CTTGTTTCCGGAATGGAGCTGATTATTTCTGTTTACTAAAACATAAAATAGGGTCAATTGAACATTGATAGATTACAACAACAACAATTTTAGCAATGAGGACAAGAACAACCACCTCAATATCTTGAATTTTTTTTTTTTTTTATGATTAATGATTTCAGATTATTCATTACATGCAGGCTACAGATTAAATAAATGATCACAAGAGCAGCATACAGCAAACTTGGTTACTTACACAAATTTGCCATTTCATCTTCATCCCATAGTCAGCAAACACTAACTGCAACAAGGATGTAATACCCACTAAAGGGAGCATTCAGTTCTACATGATTTCTCTCAATTTATTTATTTTTTTTTTTTATAATTTTATTTACCAATGACATACGTTACTTACATTAAAGTTACTTACAGAAGGATAAAATATCTACAATTAACTTACAATCAAAAATAAATATATAATTAGCTTACGATAACAACTTTCTCTCAATTTAAGTATAGCATTGTTTTTTTCTTCTTTTCTTTCATAACCTTTTTTTTTTTTTAACTGTATATTACTGTGCAGGTACATATTCCTTGAGCAGAGGTAAGGAAATAGACTGAAGTCTGGCACTCCCAAGGGGTTGGCTACCCAAGCTCGTGTTGTTCCAGAAACAGCCTTTGCATTTCCTGTACCTCTGCTATTATCATCACTATAGAAACAAAAAAAAAATCAAACTGGTAATGGGTTCACATCTATTTTATTCCTCTTGAACACCTCATTCCATATGGCCTGTCTGAACATGAATGTCTTTGGTCTCAGCACTCTAGTTGGGGCCATTCTGTCTGGATGCCGGGAGTGTTGGTAGAATTGAATTGAGGAAACCTCGCGGGCAACATTTTCATTCTATAATTGAAGTGAAGTGTTATAATTATGCAGTACAGTCCATCTAATTCATAGTACCATATGCCCTCCCATCGATCATTGGGTAAACCTGAAGAGCTTAGAGCCTACATGAAATGTTTTCATAAAAGAAATAAACAGAAAACAAAAACTATGTCTAACAAGTATTGATAGCAACTTACCCAATCCAAAATGGCCAGATGGACCCTCATCACATATGTATTGTCACCAAAATTGATTCTCTTCGGGGCATATATAAGGACCACCACATGAAAAGTCTCAATGTAAAAGGTGTCACGGCACTGTAGAAAGTAAAGAGTCAACATGTACTTTTCACTATGCGATTGGCATGTTCCTTGTCTTATAAATTTGTTCTACACAACAATATGCACCACAGTGCACTTGGTCGAGTTTAAAATGTCATTTGCTTTTGTCCATGCCCACTAACCAGAAGATAATCAGAAGGGTTCTTGTAGATGGTGGTCTTTGTTATAGCTTTGATGTAGGCTTCTTTTGCTTGTGGTGAGGTCAAGGGCTTTTTGCTGCACACATAGCCTGGGTGTTGACATCTTGAATCTTTATTGCAGTGGTCATGCTTGCCCTAAGGTAATATTTTATGCCAAATTTAAATTTCCTCAACATCTACCCTGCTATAATGCTATCAATGTAGTAATTTACACCCAGCATTCTGTTGGATTGATTCCTAATAACACATTACATGTACATATACAAGAACCCCTGGGCAAAGAGAGGCACTGTTCAGCGGCATCAAACTACTAAGTATCTCTACTACTACTACTACTACGAAAACTCCCAATTTCTGATGTGTAAAAAAAACCCTCTGGGCTACCATGCCCTTTAAAAATGGCCCGTCCTATATACAAATCAATAAATGTCGTACGAAATATGTTATTGATTTGTTATATTATACACTGGTTTACAAGGAAGCACATCTACAAACCTGGTAATGGTCCACAATGTTGAGTAGGTACTTCTGAAACCCAGCATCAGTCCCATCATTGTTCCTCATTGCCCAGTAGAAATGTGTTTTGGTGGCTTTGGCTGTTAAAACAACATCATGATAAAGATTCCAAATGTAGATTTAAAAAACCCAACAACAAAAACTGAAATTTCAAAACTAACACTTCCCTGTACCTTTATCTGATAATTCAGAGAACCATGTCTTCCCCTCATCACGTTGAGCACCACTGCACACTTTTTTCATGTCACGTGCCACTCCTTTAGTACCTAAAGCAGGAAAGAGTTTTTAAAGTGGAAAGGCTGATGAACATATTTGCAGTGCTGCTTAGGCAAACTGAAGAGCACTAGACAGTCACTGACATATGAACTTTTAAACATACTTACCATGCCAGGTGTCAAATGAATTCTTGATGCCCTTTTGCTCAAACCAATTTTTCAATGATCGGACACAGTCATGGGCCACCTCTGTTATGTTGTATCCTACAAACAAGGGTACGTTTGATATATTATCATGGTTTTTATCCTACACTAGTCCTTGGTTACCAAGACAGGAATCCCAAAAACATAACAGTGAAAATGGAGAAACAGAGTTACAGAGTTACAAGAACCTGTGAGTACCAAAGCAGGATATTTCCATTTACTGAGTATAGCCAATAGGCAAAAAAAAAATGCACTGATGTCTGTCAAACACACAAAAGCTACTACACAATTAGGCACCTTCAGTTTCTGTGAGGTTTGTTACCAGCTGTTTTGTCATCGGAACTTCTCTACTGGGAGCACTCCTTTCATCTGCACGGCTCCAATTGCAGACAGAGATAATTTTTTTGTTGCTGAGAGGCAAAAATCACATAATTAGATGAATGATAGGATGATAAAAGTGGAAACAGCCTTTGAGAAAAGTGAGACAAGAGTTATCAGTTGCATGGGTCTTTTCATGCGACAAAGGCTGGAATTTCTTACCTCATAGAAATAGCTGTCACTGTAGAATGCATGGCTGATCTACTTGAGTCATGTCTGGCATCTGTTATTATACACTGAAAGATGCATTGGAAATAAAAAGGAATGGAAATAAAGAAAAGCATTGAAGAAAATGAAGGTAACAAATGAAGATAAAAAAGTCATTTAGCACTGTGTGAGGTGTTGTTTTCAATTTTGCCCAATGCAAGTAATTGCAACAACACTGAACATACACAGCTAACATCTTGCCAGTTGTATGTCAACTTACATCACCGTTTGTAATATAGTCTTGTGTAGCTTTAACTTCTGCCCTTGCATCGGCCATGGTCCTGTTGCACAGTTCCTGAACCACAGACATATATCCAAATCCCTGGTCTTTATATACTGCCAAACAAAATGATAAAGCTCATTAAGCCAAAATGGAAAAGAGAGATCCAATTGATACCCCAACTGAAGATAGGGGTATATGCTAGTTTACTACAGACTACACCACTCTGCTGTTAAATTACAGGAAACAGCACACCATAGAAAAACTAAAGATAACATACTACAATGTATAAGTTGAAAATCACATACTTGTGTCAATTGTTTTGTCCATCACACAACCAATGCCAGCAGCTTCAGCAAAGCCATGATACTGAGTTTCAGTAAGTCCAGTACATGTGAAAGCATGAACCATTCTATAAAGAGGTTTTTTCAAATGTATCACTCACCTTGGCATACAGATTTACTACAACAGATAAAACATGGGAGAACAGAATGGTGCAAACTAGCTAGCCCCGCAATGACATGTTGTAAAAAATGCAAAGCCATAAAAAAGATAGAAGAGAATATACTTGTACGCTTATAGTATTTATAATGTAATTTCCTGGAATATTTTTCATCAAATATGCTCACTAGCAAAATAGGTCATGTACATATTGTACTCACCTAACATTGGCATAGTACTTTGCAGGGTGTCCCAGAACTCCAGAACTGAGCCAAGTAACCGAGTCGTCGCACACACAGGGAACTTCTATCTTACAAACGTGGCCTTGACTTGAAAAAGTAGCGGAACCCCATTTGTAATCCTTGCCACAAAATTCACACAAAGGATTTGTGGTAAAGTACTTACACAGTGCTTGCAAAGATGACTTCGTGCACACATAGCTTCCATCATCCACTGTAGACTCCACATATATCTGTCTTTTTCGAGTTTGTTGTCGGGCAGGTAATTCAACAGAACCCGGTGATGGTTGAACGGGTTGAGAGGGAGTCGTCATTGGCCCTTTGAGCACATCAGTCTCGGCGCTGGATGAAGAGCTACTTTCGACAGCTGATGGACGAATCATTTCAAAATACGAAAGAAGTCTTTCCATCAAATCAGCATTCTGCGTGGTAGAGGTCTTTCTGTCTATACCAAGAGCTGATTTAGCGTTGTTTATTCGCTGTTTGATAGCTTCCAAACGACTTTGCTGATCCTTTTTGACTTCAATTGTCAGACTGAAATGTGGGTTTCGTTCCGCTGGATCTCGCCGTGCATTTGCACGTTTGTTGATTTCTGTACGTTTCTTTTTATCTGGAGGGGGGAAGCTTTCCATTCTCCGAGTCGAATGGTAGACAAATCTCAACAAAAAGTCACAGACTAAGTGAAATACTCTCACACGACGTCAAAGCAAAGTGACGGTTATTTCGTTCGCGTCCCTCTGCGTCGATACGGCCTCAAACACGTCTACTATTTGCGCATAAATCCACTAGGCAACTGCTTGCCACTGAAGTGGTGAACTGAAGACTCACAATAGACAAAAGAAGCCCCGCGGATGGCCTGTTGCGGTTATGGTCAGGTGAAAATGGCGGGCGATTTGAAATTGACCGCAAGAAAGCGAGTTTTTCACACGAAGCGAGGACATATTGTACTCCAAACACAAAAACAAAGGGAAAAGTAATCATAATGATATTTTCTGACCGTTTCAAGTTAAGTTTTATTGTATTTGACGAGTATAGCAAATACTACGTGTTTGCCGTTGTTCTCCTCATCGTCCGCCATCTTGATTTTTTGGGTGAATTCAAAATTAGGGGGAGGAGCTTATGCCCTTTTATAGCGCGCCTTCTTGTTTAAGCCTCTAACCCAAGATTTGCCATCGTTTGTCAAGGATACCACACATTTGTTGCAGAGAATCGAGGAACTTAACAAAACAGGCCCCTTTCCCAAGGACAGTCTTTTAGTTTCATGGGACGTGGTTGCTATGTTTCCCAACATTGACAACAATTTGGGAATTAATGCTGTTATAGAAGCCTTAGAGGCTAAGCCAGTCAAATTTCCATCTACTGATTGCATAGTTGAGGCCGTACAAATTTGTCTTAAGCACAATAATTCGTTTTTTGAAGATGACAACTTTCTTCAGATTCATGGTACGGCTATGGGTCCCAAAAACGCATGCAGTTACGCTGATCTAGCCGTAGGAATTATTGATAAAGCCAAATCAGGGGAAATTGAACCCAACCTGTGGTGGAGGTACAGAGATGACATTTTTGATCTTTGGACCCAAGGGCCTGCTAAACTCGATGAGTTTACGCATTATATTAATTCTTTGTACCCCACCATTAAATTTACTCCAGTTTCTTCTCCCAATTCACTTAACGTACTAGATCTTACTCTCAATCTGGTGGACGGTTTCATCCAGACTGATATCTACTCCAAACCTACGGATAACCATATTTACTTGCTACGGAATAGCGCACACCCTGCCCATGTTACCAGGGCCATTCCCTATGGAGTAGCTACCAGGATCCGAAGGAATTGTTCTACTGATGAGGCATTTAGTAAACGCTCTTCTGAGTATAAGGGTTATCTATATAACCGGGGTTATAACCCTAATTTGGTTTCACAACAGTTTGAGAAAGCCCAGTCTATTCCTAGACAAACATTGCTTCAACCCCAGCCTAAGGAGTCCAAACAAATTTTTCCACTTGTGCTTGATTTCAACCCTCGCTTACCCAGTATTGGTAGAATTGTTAGGAAATACAAGCACCTTATTTATAATTCACCATCTCTTAAAGAAATTTTTCCGGTAGGGTCCATCATTCCTGCTTTTCGTAGAACTAAAAACATCAAAGAAATCTTGAGCAGTAAGCCTCGTGAGCAACATCGCACGCCCGATAATCAGCGGGGTTGCTTTAAATGCACAGCCAAATGTGATCTATGTCGCAGTTATTTAAAGGAATCTAATTGCTTTACTAGCACTAGTACTAGCAGGACGTATCCTATTACGCAGATTCTTAATTGTAAATCTAAAAATGTCATCTACTTGGTTACGTGCAAGAAATGCGATGTGCAGTATGTTGGTTCCATAAGTAACGAATTTAAAATTCGTTTCCGCAACCACAAGTCTTCTATGATCACCAAAAAACGTACTTGTGAAGTTACTATTCATTTTAAGAAAGAGCCTCATGCTCTGGCAGATTTTGCATTTTGAATTATTGAACAGTTGTGTAATCTTAGTGTCAATAATAATAGTCTTGATGACCGTTTGCTCACAAGAGAGGGCTTTTGGTGTGCTCAATTATGCACCCTCGCACCTCATGGACTCAACAAAAGGTGCGAGTTTAATTCCAGGAATAGGATTCGCTACAATTAACACCATCTTGCTGCTGTATTTTACTTGATTTTATTTGCTTTTTAGCGGGCGTTTTGCTATTTTTATTATTACGTAATTCTTATGTAATCTTATGTGAAAACATTTTTTTTATTTCTTTGTTTTCTTTGTAAGTTATTGTTTTGTAACTTATTTAAGGCTTTTTCACTTTTTGTAAATTTTATTCCGAGTATTGATATTCTTAGTGTCGAAGAAGCCCGAATGGGCGAAACGTCCACTTGAATTAAAGACCTCCTACGAGAAAAGTTCGCATCTTCTTCTGTTTATTCAACCTATGATTATTTAAAGAAGAAGCGTTCTGTATCCACTGGATCCTTTTCTCCAAGGCATCATCGTCGGCAAACCAACATCGTTTACACATCTATATATGTGTGTACTGAGTGTGTAAAGTTATGTGTAACCCAAATGAAGAAATGCAAAGTGTATTCTGTTATTAATTTTTCTATACTTTAGTTTTTGTTATTTTGGGATTACTGAGGGATTTATTGATGTTTTGCATATGATACAAAGTCTTATTTTTCACAAGAAAAATTTTACCCCCTTGTGGGGACACAATATGTGTATTTTTCATACCAACTTATGAGGACTTCACAGAAGTCCCCAGAAGTTAGGTATAGTTTAAGTAAATGCCAACTTCTGGGGACATTTTTGTGGGGACTCCAAAATGTCCCCATATTCTGACAAGTCCCCACTGCTCTGGTGTGTTTTCATATCGAAGTACCCACAAGGTGTGTGTGTGTGTGTGTGTGTGTGTGTGTGTGTGTGTGTGTGTGTGTGTGTGTGTGTGTATACGTATATATGTATATATGTATATATGTATATATGTATATGTATATATATAACTTCAGAGAAGTTCAGGTCTCACGAGTAATCATCGTTTTATAGTTGATGCTCCTCAATCGATTGAGTTGAGCGCTCTACGAAATACGTTCTACTCAAAAAAAGAATTTATATATATATGATAATTGAATAGGATGAGCAGGGAAATATTAACAACTAACTTCTCGGTCCGAAGATATTTCTGAAAGCCGTTTGTTGATGGAATCCGGGATGTTTTTCAGGATAGATGGTGGATGATTGGATTACTTGTGCACGTACAATGGGACGTTACCTTCCTTAGTGTATGGATAGTGTTTGCCGCTCTGCAGGTCAGCGTGACGTCTAGGAAATTTACGATGGTTTTGTCGTAGACAAACAAACCATTGGTAAAAAATGTAACGAGCGAACGAGCGAGTAACTCAGATACTAGACAAAGAAAGATGTATTAAAGAACAGATTTATACCGAACTACTTTATGTTAGTTGCATTTAGTTCACCATTTAAGTTCTCTAAAAGTATTTTTCCGGTGTGAAATTTCGTGCGAAGTTTGAACTTCTACTGCAAAAACAATTTCTGTCAGTTGTTGTGAATCACTCAAAATCAGACTGTGGCTGATAGCGAGGAAATTCGTGAAGTGTATTCCACAGAAATTCTCTCAAACACGGCAACGATCGGAGAGGTAAACTTGACTAAAATTGACTTATTTTTTGCTTAAAATTGTACAGAGTGTTGCTGGGTTCCCTGTATTGTTCATGTATTTTTCCCGCCGTTTAGTTCCCGCGTTTAAGTCACGTGATCTTTTCGAGTGTGCATGTAATGGCAAACGTCGGCAAACGTTGTAGTTGTGTATGCGATTCACTCGAAGTAACGACGGATAAGACGGATAAAGACGCGGACGATTGATGGAATTATGTACAAGCAAACAGGAGCGTCTTATTGGAGTGTTATTCGAATTAAAGTCAGTGAACTAGAGTGAATCTTGCCTATTGAAACCGAGGGAAAGGGAAATTGGCCCTTACAGTTACTTCGAGTCGCTGAATTACACAAGCTGTTTGGAATTTGTTTGGCTTCAAATCGTCGTTCTTCGGCCATCGTTGCGTTTCTATGGTTGGTTTTGGTACCAGCATTATTTGGCGCTCAATTGTGGTTTCGAGTTCTCCTATTACTGGTGGTGAAGGATTTCTTTGTCGAAACTGCAACTTGGAAATTGATTGTTTACGATGTCGATGTGGGATCTTACGAGCGACGATGGCCGAACCACTGCACATGAACACGCGGAAACTCCAAATTAATGAGAAGGCGATGCGTTGGCCTCAGGCTTATTCTACAATGTTAGGAGCTCATGGAAAAGAGTCGGGCTATTCTACAAGAGAAAATGGAGGGATCGATTCTGTTATGGAAGCTGATGTGCGTGTTTCAGAGAAAATTTGGAATGGAGAAGGAAACTTGGAATTGGACCGGAATGTTATTGAAAGAAGACAACCAAGGCTAACCGAAAAAGGCAAAGCTTATTGGCTCAGTGAACGAAAAAGGGAAAGAAACAAGTTCAAAAGAGAAATACAGTCACGGATTGCCAACATTGGAACATTTATGGGACTTGATAAAAATTTGGAGCTAGTCAGTAAGGAATCTGTGAAATTAAAGGAGTGTTTTAAAGAGTTTGGTGATCTTCATGAGGAGATACAAGAACTTCTCATTGAAGAAGAACAAATACCTGACACTCAAGTGTATGACAACCTCTATACTGAAGTAGAGCTTATTCGTGAAACTGTCCAGAAATGGATGATTGATGCTGGTCGACGCAGTCATGAGGAACGGAAGTCTACTAAATCGAGCGCAAAAACAAAGAGCTGTAAAGCTTCACAAGCGTCAAGCACTTCCTCAAGAGCAAGGGCTCTCCAAGCTAAGGCAAGGCAAGCAGAGTTAGAAGTGAGGATTGCTCAACTTGACAGTGTTGAAGCTGCGAGGAAAGAAGCAGTAAGGGCAAGGTTCAGGGTAGATTTTGCTGCTGCCGCTGCTATTGGCAAAGTCTATGAAGATGCGATTAAAGAGGATGAGGAGCAGTATTTGGGCTCCGATGACCCTAGCGATGACCGAGAGTGCTACCATCGCATGGACTACACCCACGTCGTCGCATGGACTACACCCATAGGAAACATTTGTCAAGGAAGGGCACAGCAGCCCCAGAGCACATGATGAATTACTGAAGCATCCACATGCACCTGATCCAGCAGCAGGACAACCGAAAGTTACCTTAAATACAAAGGCACCAAAATTTACCTGCCAACCACTCCCTTGCAGCAAGACATTGTTAATAGCAGTGGAGATACTGTGAACCAAGTTGCAGCTGAAGGAGACTCTTGCACTATTGCGAAGGCAACTACGAACCTCGAGCAGACTTCTGGGAAACGATGGAGCTCAGACTGATGCAGCCACCACCTGCACCCACTCCATTTGATGGTGATCCATCTCGGTACCCGCGGTCTAGAGCTAATTTCAGAGATCAAGTAGAGAATAGAGCCTCACTAACTGACAATGAGAAAATGAACTATTTAATGACTTACACAACTGAGAAAGTGCGGGAGGTTATTGAGAACTACCAAGGCCTACCAAATGGTTGTCGTCTGGCTCTACAGGTGCTGAAGTAGAGGTTTGGACAAAATGCTATGATTGTTGAGGCACTTAAATCTTCTGTTATTAGTGGTCCCAAAATAAGAAATGGTGACAGTGTGGCTCTTTTAACTCCTTCCGACAAACTTCAGAACTGTTGCTGGGCAATGATCGATTTGCAGTCAAATGAGCTTGATTGTACTACCAATATGCGACAAATTTTTGACCGTCTACCAGACCCCTTGCAAGCTAAATGGAGAAGGTCAGCTAAGTTTTACCGTGAAAGGACAGGTGGCAAGGAGCCAACACTGAAAGAGCTTTCTGCATTCATTACTGGAGAGTCGCAAACCGAGAATGACCCGGTGTATGGAAGATCAAGCACCCTGACGGTAAGAGTTGGCATTGGTAACAGATCCAAGAAACAACCCCTCATGTTGAAACCAGCGAGTGGGACACCAATTACCACCATGACAACGGAGGTTGCTGTTGCAGATGCTAGTATTAATCAAGGGACGAGAGAGGTCTTACCAGCGGAAGATGATCCAGTGGCTGAAGTGGCCGGAGCCGAGGTGAAGTTTGTAAGATTTGCAAGGGAAAGCATAGAATTTCGAGATGTTCAGTCTTTCCGACAAAGAGTTTAAGTTGGCGGCGACGGTTTGCAAGATCTAATGCACTGTGTTACCGTTGTCTATCTACTTCTCATGTGAGAAAGAGGTGCTCTGAAAAGAACGGTTGTATGGAAAGGACTGTGCTCACCTCTTAAGTCACCATTCACTGTTACATGCACCTGGGGTGATACCGCGTGAAGTCAGCGAAACTGAAAGGAATGTTGATCAGAGTATTCCTGCAAGGGCTGACCTGACTGTAAATAATGCAACTATGGAAAATGTAAAGCGACGTTTTGTGCTGCTGAAAGTAGTACCCCTGTCTGTCGTTGCTGACAATGTAGCCATTGTTACTACTTATGGTCTGCTAGACACAGCTGCCGTTAGTTCCATGATTACGTCACAACTTGCAGGAAAACTGAAACTTCAAGGTGCTACCGAGTAAGCATCAATACTGTGACTCAGAATAATCATGACTGTGAATTAGCCAAAGTTATCTTCCTGGTCCGCCCAGCTGATCAAGATGGACCCTGTTTCCAAGTCCGTCATGCTTTGACAGTAGAGAGTTTAAATGTGTCAGACCGGTACTGCCCAGATAAGCTGGATCTGTCAGAATGGTCCCACCTTAAGGACTTGGAGTTTCCGAATGTTCCAGTGGACTTGAACGAAGTGTCAGTCCTCATTGGTCAGGACGTGCCACAGGCTCACATAGTGCTGCATTACTGCTGGGGAGACAATCCTCAGTCCGAGCCGTATGCATCGAAGACCCCATTTGGATGGTGTGTAGCTGGGCCAACAAACAGAAAGGAAGATGACAGCAAGCCAGTTGCACTTTCTGTTTTTGAATTTGACTGGGCTGAGGATGAGTCAACCATGCAACTCCACCAGCAAGTAGAGAAGTTTTGGGCTTCTGAGTCGTACGCATTTGGAAATGATGGTGACAGTGCCAACAGTGTTGAAGACAACAGGGCGCTGGAAATATTGGAAAGGACGACCAGGCTGAAGAATGGGAGATATGAAGTTGGCCTTCTGTGGCGAGATGACGACTGCCATCTGCCGCACAACCGACTCTTAGCAAAGAAGAAGCAGTTAAAGAAACGGTTTGATCGAGATCCAGAGTTTGGTGAGCAATACAGAGCAGTGATGAATGACTATGTTGTCAAAGGGTATGCTGTCAAGTTGTCTAAAGAAGAAGCATCCCCCACCAGTAACCGCACATGGTATCTTCCACACCATGGTGTGATCAACCCCAACAAGGCTAAAGTGCGAGTGGTGTATGATGCAGCTGCAGAGTATGGTGGAACCTCGCTTAATAAACAACTGCTCCAGGGCCCACAGCTGAACAACTCGCTCATTGGAGTGCTGTTTCGGTTTAGGAAGGATGAGGTAGCTGTGGCTTCTGACATTGAGAGTATGTTTCACAGAGTAGCTTGTGCAGAGGAGGATGCTGAAGCCTTACGATTCTTGTGGTAGAGTGAAGGAATGGATGAGCAGCCAGGTGACCACAGGATGACTGTCCATTTGTTTGGAAAGGCAGATTCTCCATGTATTGCTGCTTGGGCTCTACATCGGACAGCTATCGATAACCAAACTGAGTTTAGCAAGGAAGTGTGTGGTATCGTATCTATGTGGACGATTGCTTGTTTTCCGTGCCCACCACCGAACGAGCAATTAAGAGCCGCTCTACCTAACCACCGCGTGAGGGGCGCACAAGGTCCGAAAAATGGACCCCTTGATATTTCGTCCAGAGATAACCTATGGTATGCTAAGAATCGTGATATAAGTTTTAAGTTCTAGAGTTTTACATTTTTGAGAAAATTACGAAAAACCGTCGACAACCCGTGAAGCCGAAAAATCACAGAAATGAGATCAAATTTCATGATCAGATAATCGAACTCGCGTGAGGGCGCATAGCAAATTATGGTTTTTCTTAGTTTATAATTTTATTTAGGAGATATTGCTAAGCTGCCTTAATGATATTTCAGACTTACAAATGTAATTCCGAATTCCTGGAGAGCAAGCGAAGAGAACCAAAATTTCTAGACTTTGAAAATCAAAAATTTCATACCGTTTTCAAACATCTCAAAACATACTCGGTATTATGTAGAATTCTTTCAAAATTCAATTCTAGCAGGTACAGGCGCTGTTTTTGAACGTGATATAATTTTTTCTTGGCAAAAGGTATTTTTGAGGCAGGCGGCCCCTGCAAGTTGACCCAATTTGGCCTTTCCGAGAGATTTTGTTTAACCAGGAAATGAAACCAATTCGACTAGCCTTGGCTCACCTTTCTCTGGCTTGTGCAATATTTTTGCGGGACCTGGGTTTACATCTTGCATATAAAGCATCCTCTGCATATCTATTGAGTTTTGCATTGAATATTTCTAATGAAAAGAGGCAAGAAGTGAAGGAACTAATTGAACTGAAAAATAGACCCAGATCGATGTCACGCAATCTTTACATCTAAGTGATCGCGTGCCGCAAATAAATCCGCGTTGCTATTTTTGTCTTGCTCTTGCTCATTTCTTCATTTTCTTCCTTACTGGTATACAATGTTTTCGTTCTGGTTTTTTGTAACTTTTTTATTTGTAATCACAAGCCTATTTTGAAGGAGAGTTCTTTGTCTGCAATACTTTGAATTGGTGTATATACACGCAACACATTTACTTTTCCCATTTTCTAGTGACTGTGCAACAAACTAGAAATCCTATCTAGTTTTAGCTCCAAAAGTTAAATGCCTAGGCAGGTCCATTGCTAATAATTTCCTAAAGCTAGATAAAAGGGAATAGTAATATATATCTGAAAAAGGGCTAGTTACTGGCCGCAAAGCGAGTTTTTGTAATTTGTATTAATTGTATTTACCAATTTGCCGATAGAAGGTGAACACGCAAATAGATCCCCTTCGTGGCGCATCTAACTTTTCAGGAATTATCTTCAACAAGATACCTTTTGATGCAGAAGTAGACGCACTCTTTTATATGATTCTCGAAAACTATCTCTTCGAAAACTGAAAATGATTTGCTTTTGGGTTCGCACAAGACATGTTTCTTTTCGTACGAGCAAAGAGCACGTAAAACTGTTTTGAGAGTTGCCATCGAGAGAGATCCAAGTTTAAAACAGATAATTACCAAACGCAAATAGATCTGTGACAAACGGTTTATTTACCTCTAAAAAAGTTCTTAATATAGAATTCTCTCGGCGTTCAAGCTGTTATCTTTTGAAATTGAACTTTTTGATCGCTCGCCCGATAAGCGAAGCCAGCACGTGCGAGGTTTCTAACTTTTTCTTAAATTCGGCGAACCTTATTACGCGGACAAACTCCACTAGAATTAAAATCTTTGCAGCTTTACAAAGATATATGCAGCAAAATAAGTTTAGGTCTTTTGAAGTGTATTGTATAATCTTGAGCGCTCACTTTGTCAAAAAAAAAGTCACTTTGAAATCAATCATTTACTATTCGGCATCCCGGGTTTTTTTAGGACGCATGTGTCTACTACCCAAATTGAGTCATTTGCTCTGCGTCATCGGTTGAAAAATTGGACGATGGAGAGAAATTGCTCGTTTCAGCGGCTAGTTGGTGGTCAATGCGGTCAAGACCCTCGAAGCAGTAAAGTCCAAGATTTAGCTCCCTTGCTAACTTGTAACAAAGATATATCACACCACAATAGCTCTGTCTTATAGACTTTCTTCTTAGAATCCGTCTCACTAAGATACTGCAGCGGATTTATATTAGTTTGCGCTTTCCAGGAAATTTGTTTTCCGGCTTGCACCCGCGCAATTTTGTTTCAAAACCTTCCAGTCTCCAAATAGACCCTTTTTCCGTTTTTCTGGGAGCCATCTCTGATTGTAACGCGGGATTCCCGCAATGGTGCGCTCTGGCGCAAACACTGCAACATCAACAAGAAAAAGAAATTGTTTACATGGGAAAACTTCTTTCTCCCTCCCCTGTCAGAAAAAAAATTAATCACCTGGTACGGAAGTGACGAAGGAAAGATTGCGTTACGTTCACTAGACCGAGATTTACGTCTTGCGCTTAGGAATTTTTTTTATTATACAAGAAACTAAATGAATATCAAGAGGTTGCTCACTAAGAGGTAGATATTGCAACATATGGATTGATTTTCCGGAAAAGTGTTACACAAGCTTAGCCTGGAACCGGCGTACACGCTCGATGTCAAGATATGACCCTAAATTATAAAGCGCGGCAACAAGAAAGCAATGGAAAAATTAACTGAGAGCATCAAAATTATTTGCCTTCAAACACCCATTTGGAAGGAAAGCTGTCATCGAAGTATTATCTCAGGTTCACTGGGTAGTTTTAATAGGAAATGGCAGGGTTTTTCAATGGTTTGCTCAGAAAGCGATCTAAGGCTAGTCGGATTGTTTACATTTCCTGGCTAAACAAAATCTCTTCGAAAGGTCAAATTGGGTCAACTTGCATGGGGCCGCTTGCCTCAGAAATAACTTTTGCCAAGAAAAAAATAATATCACGTTCAAAAACAGCCCTTGTACTTGCTAGAATTGAATTTTGAAAGAATTCTACATAATACCGAGTATGTTTTGAGATGTTTGAAATCGGTATGGAATTTGTGATTTTGAAAGTCTAGAAATTTTGGTTCTCTTCGCTTGCTCTCCAGGAATTCGGAATTACATTTGTAAGTCTGAAATATCATTAAGGCAGCTTAGCAATATCTCCTAAATAAAATTATAAACTAAGGAAAACCATAAATTGCTATGCGCCCTCACGCGAGTTCGATTATCTGATCATGAAATTTGATCTCAATTCTGTGATTTTTCGGCTTCACGGGTTGTCGACGGTTTTTCGTAATTTTCTCAAAAATGTCAAAACTCTAGAACCTAAGACTTATATCACGATTCTTAGCATACCATAGGTTATCTCTGGACGAAATATCAAGGGGTCCATTTTTCCAACCCTGTGCCACATTTTTTTCAATCACACTCGGTCCCTATAGAGAGTCGCTCTTAGAGCCTCACTGCAATTGATACAGTTGTTGAAGAAAGACAACTTTCGCCTGACGAAATTCGTTTTCAACATCAAAGAGGTATTGGCTGCCATTCCAGCGGAGGAAAGAACTGTCAAGAATCTTGATCTTGATAAGCTCCCCATTGAAAGAGCACTTGGGCTGCAGTGGAACACTGAAACTGATTCATTTGAGGTAAAGGTATCGCTGCCACAGAAACAGTTGAATGAGGACACAAGGGGAAGATGTTTGTCAACGATAAGCTCCACCTTTGATCCACTCGGCATGTTTGGGCCAGTCCTGCTTCCCGCTAAAAGAGTGATGCAGAAGACTTGGCAGCTGAAGCTCCCTTGAGACGACAAGTTACCAGAGGACTTGTTGAAGGGCTGAAAGAAGTGGAAGGAAGAGTTGGTATTCCTTAGTCAAGTAAGTATCCCTCGCTGTTACTTTCCTGGTGGCTGTTCAACCAGCGTGTCATTTCAACTCCACCATTTCAGTGATGCATCAGAATATGGGTACGGAACTGTCTCATATTTGAGAAAAGAAGCTGAGGACGGGACCATGAGTTGTTTCTTTATCATGGCCAAGAGCCGCACCGCTCCTCTACAGTATGTCTCCGTGCCAAGGCTAGAGCTGCAGGCTGCCACAATTGCAGTACGTGCTCATGCAATGATCCTAAAGGAGATTGATTTGAATATTTCCTTGATATTCTTTTGGACAGATTCCAAGATCACTTTGCAGTACATCAACAATGAATTTCGTAGATTCAAGACATACGTTGCAAATCGAGTTTCTGAGATCAGGGATATGTCTAAGCCGAGTCAGTGGAGACACTGTCCAGGATCCCTTAACCCAGCAGATGGTGCATCTCGTGGGCTTTCGGCACACCAGCTTCTAAGCAGTGAGAGATGGTTTAGCGGTCCCGCATTTTTGTCAGAACCTGAGGAAGAATGGCCCCAGGCAGATTTTGGTGAACTACTAGAAGACGACTTGGAAGTCAAGAATGAGAAGGCCATATTCACCTTGACGGCTTTGGGCAAGTTGTATGAACTACTTGTGAGGTACTCTTCTTGGACAGTGCTGCAGAAGAAGGTAGCCTGGTTGTTGAAGTTCGAAGCATACCTGCAGCATCGTAGAGACAACAACATGGACGACAGTGTCAAGTACCTAACAACAGAGGATTTGGAGAGAGCAACCAGTGCCATAGTGAAGCTCGTGCAAAATGAAGTTTATCAAGAGGAAATTGGAGAGTTGAAAAAACGAGGGAACGTCAAGAGCTCGAGTGAAATTGTTAGGCTGCGGCCAGTGTTGGTAAATGGTATTTTGAGAGTTGGAGGCCGCATTTCTGAAGCACCCATTGCATTGGAAGCCAAGTTCCCTATGATTGTTCCCCCAAAACATCATGTGACTCAATTGTTGATCCAAGCATTTCACCAGAAGCTAGCTCATGCTGATCAGGATCACATATTGGCACAGTTAAGGGAACAGTTTTGGATACCCAAAGAAGGTTTGCCGTGCGCAAGGTTGTACGATCATGCCTTACGTGCAAGAAACAGAGGGCAGTTAGGATGGAGCAAATGATGGCCACCTTACCTGCATTTCGTATCACAGCCTATGAGCCATGCTTCACGTATACTGGAGTCGACTACTTTGGCCCACTAAATGTCAAGAGGGGAAGATCAGTGGTCAAGAGATGGGGCGCCATATTTACTTGTTTGAACTCTAGAGCAGTTTACCTGGAGGTGGCTACTTCCCTGGAAACAGATTGCTTCATTGATGTTTTCAGAAGATTTATCAATCGAGGAGGTCCACCCAAGTGTATTTATTCTGACAACGGGTCTAACTTCGTTGGTGCTGAAAAAGAGATCACAACAAATTAACCGCCATTGAAGACTGGAATCAGAAACAAATCCAAGACGAACTGCTCCAGAAGGGATGTCAGTGGATGTTCCAACCGCCAAGGGCTTCACGCGCCAGTGGGGTCTGGGAAAGACTGATACGCAGCACCCGTACAGCCCTGAAGACTATTCTTGGGAAAGGCTTCGTTGACGAAGAGATGTTAACAACGGTCCTTACCGAGGTTGAGTCGATTTTAAATTCCAGGCCGCTTGCTCCTGCTTCTGAAGATCCAAACGATTGTGAACCTTTAACCCCCCCAACCACCTGTTGCTGCAGAGACCTGTCCACACCTTGCCGCCGGGATCCTTTGTGAAAGAAGATATCTTTGTTAGAAAGAAGTGGCGACAGACGCAGATTTTGGCTGACCATTTCTGGAAGAGATGGTTGAAAGAGTATGTTCCAGCGTTACAGGAGAGACAGAAATGGCGCAGACCCCGCCGAAACGCAGAAGTTGGAGATCTTGTGCTTCTTGTAGATGAACCGTTGCCAAGAGGGCAGTGGCGCATGGGCCAAGTCGTCAAAGTAGTTCGCGGAAGAGGTGGGTTTGTGCGAACTGTGGAAGTCAAAACCGGAGCTTCGACATCATTGGTGCGACCCATACAGAAACTTTGCTTATTGAAAGAATCGAGAAATCCCAGCCGTGATTGAGACACCGTGAACAAGGACATTGACATTGATATTGACGCTTGTTATTTAAATATGTTGGATATGGGAACCCATGTTTAGTATTGTGATGCTCCACTAAAGTTGTGCATGGGGTGGGGTGTTGCTGGGTTCCCTGTATTGTTCATGTATTTTTCCCGCCGTTTAGTTCCCGCGTTTAAGTCACGTGATCTTTTCGAGTGTGCATGTAATGGCAAACGTCGGCAAACGTTGTAGTTGTGTATGCGATTCACTCGACGTAACGACAGATACAGATATAAGACAGATAAAGACGCGGACGATTGATGGAATTATGTACAAGCAAACAGGAGCGTCTTATTGGAGTGTTAGTCGAATTAAAGTCAGTGAACTGGAGTGAATCTTGCCTATTGAAATCGAGGGAAAGGGAAATTGGCCCTTACACAGATAGAGACAGAGGATTACGCGACACTTATTTCTCTTTCGATTTAGACAAAAGTCGAAGATTAATCCTTTAGAATTACATAGCAAAATTGTTAGACTCACAGAGTTTTTCGAAGGTTTCCAATCAGTAGTGCGACAAACATTCTGTGCAATAGTGTCGAAAATATGACCGAGTAGCATTATCTGCGGACCGCTTAGGGAACACATCCTTTTCGCTTATCTGACGAATTTTACTGCAGACTTTGAGAAAAATTTACACTGGTTATTTGGAGTTACGACTTAAAACGTGTGACAATGTAAAATCGGTAATTGTATCAAATGTTTCCTTCCGTATTGCTTCCCGCAACGTCAAAAATACAGGTCCAAACAATTCTACGGTTTTCAATAGATCGAAGCCAGTGTTTTGGAGGTCATCAAGTCTCGAAAACTGCAACGCTTACGTCGCTCTTATAAACATGAACCATTCCAGAAAGTAAAACACAAACTGTATTTAATAGAACAACCATACCTTGACAAAATACTTTCTCGCTAAGGACGAATTAAACGGGCTATAAACGCGCCTGGGAATCTTGTGATTACCATCCAAAGCAGTCCTTGAGTTTTCTTTCCTGCTTTTCGTTTACCTGCTCCTCCACTTCGTATCTAAATTTTCAATCCTAATGTTCAAGCAGCTCGTCCGCAAGGAGGTCTTCCCGATCGTCGCTTGAAATATTGCAAATTGCTCTCAATTGCTCTTTTCTTTTTTAATTCAATTTTAATATTTTAATATTTTCTTAATTTTACTAAATCTTAGGTGAATACATTTTACTTTATATTTTAGTTTCCCCAATTAGTAGAACACTTGTGTTCAGCCATTAAGACTGAGACTTAAATAAAGTTTTCATTCAGTCATTCATTCATTCATCCATTCATTCATTCATTCATTCATTCATTCAAGCTCTAAGCAGTGAGTTCACTGTTGTCGAAAGTCCTCGATCGAAGTTTATTTCGGAGTCTTGCGAATCGAAACTTAACTCTGACTCCAGTGACGAAAAAAAAGAGTTTTTTAAACAAAACTTGGACGTTTTAGTCCAAAAATATATTGGAACGATTAGTTTTGTTTTCCATTTTCTCGAACACACGCAGAGAGCTGACTGAAGCGCCATTGTGCTTGGTTCCTTGGTAGACGTCATCAGCAACCGCCGTCCCAGACTCCCTAAGACGCGGTCGCGCAACGCTTCAAGTGCGACTTTGAAAGAACATAGAAAATCGAGGATTCAACCGAATTCAAAATTTTTTTCGCCCAAATACTTCGAATAACAAATGGGTTCGTTTTAGCGAATAAAATCTTTTAGGGTTAGGTGCACTTTAAGAGCCGTCGTTAGATGGTGTCTGCCGGGCCGCACTAGAGCCAGTTTGAGCCAACTTTGTTTGTATAAGTAATTAATCATAACAATTACAATTTCCTCAGATGTGATTGGTGCATAAACTGCTGTATTTTGCATTAATTAATCTGCTAAGTTGTAGTCGGACAGTGTAATCGGACAGCTGGCTGTAATCGGACACCAGTAATCGGACAGTTAAATAAACCAATCATTTTAAGTCCTGTCATCTACATCCACCAATCACCACATTGATTACAATCACTATAGCAACAAAAACTTACCCTTCACGGCTGGGGCTTTTAAAAAATGGCGGCATTTGTACTTTAGATAATGTCTCACGGGAGATATTTTCCCCAATGTGAATTTTGAGATATTTTCACATTTTCTACAGTAAAGTGACGAAAGTTTATCATCAGGATTGCCACCTTCCACAGATGATATACAAGAAACACAGCCCACGGTGACCACGGCATCGTTAATACCCTTGCAAATTCCACGAACGGAAACACTGCAAGTTGAGTCATCTGATAAACTACAACGGCAACGTTCAGTTCCAGATGAAAATGTTCTCTTGCCAACACCACTTGGACTTGAAGAGTCCCGTTTTCCAGTTGTGTCGAGCGAAGAAATAACGGAGATAAACGAGTCGGCTGCAAGCAAAAACACAAAGCGAACCACGCAAACATGGCTGACAGTATGGATGAAATGGTGTAAAGCGCGAAATATTGACGACGAGATTGAGAGTTTCACCCCACAAGCTCTGGACGAGATTTTGACAAAATTTTACGCTGAAGTGAGGAAAAGAGACGGCTCCGAATACGAACCGGACTCGGTTCGGGTGATGCAAGCATCCATCGACAGGTATCTTCGTCAAAAGAATTATCCAGATAGTATCATCAGCGGACGGCAGTTCAAAAAGTCTCAAGAGACTCTAAATTTAAAAGCAAAATCGCTCCGGTATCAAGGCAAGGGAAAACGACCCAACAGAGCTCAGCCTTACAGTCGAGTGGACGAAGAAATTTTCTGGACCGAGAGTAAATTAGGAAATCACAATGGTGTTGCCCTCACAAACGCCAACTTCAAAAATCTGTTGGAACACATCGTGTTCAGAGGCCGTCAGGACCACTACAATGCGTACGCGGAAGACTTCACCATTTTGCAAATGGCAGATGGAGACAAAGTGGTTCAGCTCGAAGAAAATCCAACCAAAACCAGGCAAGGCGGCTTGCGAAATAAAACCCGAAGCTCTCCCCAACAAATGTGGTGTACAGACGGCGGTGAAAGGGACCCCGTAAGACTCTTTGAAGAATGGTTAAAACATCGACCCGTAGCCATGGAGAATTCTGGACCTCTGTATTTGGCGATAATACCAAGACCCACCACCATTGTTTGGTAGATAGGGTCTAAAAGTACTCACGAGTGACCACGAGTGACCACGAGTGACCACGAATGACCACGAGTGACGACGAGTGAGATTGCAACAAAAAACGTCAGTGATGTTATTATGACGTCATTAAGAAGTCATTGTGAGGTCATATCATTAAATAATGTCCTTAACTAGGCTATTTCCTGGTGTAGTAATCAAAGATTAGAGCAGTGGCCATGCTTCACAATTTGATTTTTTTTTTCCTTTTCAAATATTAGCTGCTTTTTTTTATTTGTGCAAGGGAAGAAAAATTCGCCCGATTTTACTAAAAACTACGCGCGGACTTTTCATGCTTCGTTTGATCGAATAACAGATAAACCATTCTGGCCGGAAAATACGACCTTTGGGCAACCTACAAAACTAGGTGGAAAATCTCGAACAGACTGGACTAGGATTGCGTTACACCGCGTGAACGTAACTAGTGATCACTAGTGTAACTAGAACATGTCCGATAATTTTTAATGACGACTCAAGATAAAGGAGGTGTCTCCTCTATGTCCTTCCCTCCCCCTCCCCTTCCCCCCCCCCCCCCCCGAGATGTTTAAAATCGTGGTATGTGGACTATAGATTTCAGATTGCATGCCATAAAATGAAAGAGAAACCCAAAATTTGAAAATAAATTGAAAACAAATTGAAACATAAATTTTGCGAGTTGCAGCTAGGCAAATGGCCACGATTTGTTGTCAGAAAACTAACTTACCCCCGATTTGTACAGCTTACCAAAACGCCGTGATTTTTAGTCAGAATGGTTTATTCGACGCTCCAAGGTTAACATTTTTCAATTGTGAAAACAAGACGTAAACTCGTGCAATTTAAACAAATACAAACGCAGGGTAAAAATGTTTGGCGACGCGCTGTCTGGTGGATCGGCTGGCCGAAATCGCAAAACTTGGGGCGTTTTCCATTTACAAAAAATTTCGGAAAATTTCTATTGGGAGTTTCCGTTTGGGAAAAGCGCGTTCCATTTGTCACAAGTCCCATTCGTTCACAGGCCCCTCTCTGTCGCTTCTCTGAATCCCCTGCGAATATTCAAAATGGAGGCCTTAGTAAACTGTTCTGTTATTTTCTCGAACACGTCTTTCTTCGTCGCTTTCCCGCCAAACAAATGCTTATTAACGGCATATGTGGCTATGAGAAGTCTGACATCTGCATCCTCCCATCTTTCTAGGTTTACAGTGGCAGAAACTTCACCTGTGAACGAAGAATTGCAAAAGAACTCCTCAGAGCTGTTCATGCAACATTTTACGCGGGAAACGTGCACCGGCAAAAAAAGCTTCCAACAAGCAGGAATTTCTACCTACCACTTTTATATGCAGTACCTTCGTGCTGCTATAAATTTTCTAGATCTGGCGCTAGAACGTGGCAGGCAGAGCACTCGTAGTAGCCCTGAAAGTTTGTTTGCAAAAAGCTTCGAGAAAACTGACCCTGATCAGCCGCCATTTTTGTCAAAACACGAGGGAGCCCAGGGAGGCCTAGCCGCTTAAAAGACCGCGAAAGGCATGGAACTGGTGATAAAGACGAGAAATCTGTAAATGGAACACAAATTTTCCATTGGGAAGTTTCCACCGGGAAAACGGGACTACCTTTTCAGGAATTCCGTTTATTCCGGAAAATTTCTAGTGGAACGAACCATAAAGTCGTGTTCCATTTACATCCCAACCGGAATTTTCGGAATTTTTCGGTAAATGGAAAACGCTCTTTATTTTCTCAAGAAATATTTATTATAAGTTTTGGCGTTCTTAAATTGAACGTTCACTTGCCGAAACAAATCTTAAAGAAATGCTTTTACTGAAAGTTTATAGTTCCCTACAAAGCTTATAGTTTGACAAGTTTAATTCATTCATTAGTAGTTCAACCACACGTGCAGATCGTTATCTGTTATTCGATCAAACAAAACTGACAAAGTCCGCGAGTGAAGTTTTGAGCCCTTATACTACGTTTAATAAGATCGCTCGGATTTTCTTACCTTTCACAACTGAAAAAAGATCACAAATGAAGCATGAAAAACCAGAAGGTCAACAGCCAATATTTGGAAAGAAAAAAAATCGAACTGTGAACGCACAGGCAGTGTTCTCGACACTATTAAATAGCGTAAGTTTGGTCATTGGTAAGGTCATTATTTGATGAAATGACCTCACAATGACTTCTTAATGACGTCATGATAATTTTTTGACTTAATCTAAACCGTGGTCACTCGTGGTCACTCGTGGTCATTCGTGGTCACTCGTGGTCATTCCTGGTCACTCGTGGTCATTCCTGGTCACTCGTGGTCACTCGTAAGTACTTTTAGATCCTATCGTTTTAACTTGAACACAACTTCGCTTTGCCTCGATTTTTCCTTCGGCTGACTGTTTTACGCCTGGTTGATTATTTGATCGATTGACGTTTACTAAATATATCATTTGTTACTAAGTAACCGATTCGAATGAGTGATTTCTTCGTGGCTTATCTCCGGTGACAGTTTTCATAGAAACTCAAGCTATTTTCCGTATATTTTTCGGAAATTGTAATCATCATATTTTAAGAATTGCTATTAAAAGCTTTTTTCAAGTAAAACTTTTTGTTTTTCGGAAATTGTAATTGTTATGATTAATTGGTAACAGGACATCGTGTCGCCCAATTCTGTCTGTAATCATACTCGTGATTAGCAAAGCGGACTCCCGCTTCGCGGTCGTCCGATTTTGTTAATCACTCGTATGATTACAGACCGAATTGGACTCCACTCAGTCCTATTACCATTAATATATAGATTTAGGCCAGCCTAAAAGCGTAGCTCCTGTTCCGGGTTGTTCAGAACCCCACAAGCTAACCCAGGAAAAGGTAGAATTTTGATTTGAGTTTTCAACTTTGCAGTGAGGTTTTCTGTATATTGTTTGGCCTTCTCTTTTGAGTTTTAATAATCACCATATACACAAAACAAAGCAGAAAAAAACATTTGTATAGAAGAAAAAGTTATAATTCGGTTAACTTTTAATCCTGGGTTAGCGTTAACCACCTTCCGAACAATCCTGCCCTGTTTTCAACAAGTTAAGCTGACATGAGCCCGCAATCCAATCAAAAATCAGCACTTGGTCAGCGGTCAACTTCAAAAATCGCGTGACCTCGATGAGCTGTAAACTTGAGCCCGCGATATGGTCACATGATACCTGGATCCGGCTACCGGCATCAATTTAGTGGCGAAGAGATGGTGGCAAAACAATCTCCGTCCCTTGAAAGCATGGAAGCAAGACAGTCTCCTTCGCTCGCTTCGATTCCAAGTGTGGAAAGCAGAAAGTAGAAGCAACCTTGGACCTTTTTCAAGGCAGAAAGGCTAAATTTTAATGATTATTTGTTACTGTTTGGTCTCTTCAGTTCCATTCCTCTCACATGGAAAAAGCTCATCAACTCCAAAGACAACACTTCAGCTGACACTTCAGCTGACACTTCAGCTAACACTTCAGCTGACTCTCGAAATATCATGCTCAGCTACACTCTTTACTTAAAATACAGTACTCTTCCTCTTGATTCAATCACCTCCTCGAAATTGTATTGGAAACTTATAGAAATTATTCAGGTCTATCCTTCAGCACGGCGTAAATTTAGTACCTTGTTTCAGAATAGTGGTGATCTTAATTGGGAAGTGATCTATCAAATTCCTCATGTTGTCACGCTTGACACTAAAACAAGAGTTTTTCAGTATAAATTACTAAATCGAATAATTTATACCAACAAATCCTTATACAAAATGAAAATGATTGATTCACCCCTCTGCACTTTTTGCAAAATTTCAGATGAATCTCTCGAGCATCTTTTTTGTAGGTGTGATTTCATTGTAGCATTCTGGATGTCTGTTGTTCTTTGGCTTAAATCCTTGCACGTTGCTATCGATTCCCTAAACGATTGTGACATAATTTTTGGATTGACGCAAAAAAGGTCTCATTGGTTGCTTTTAAATCATATTATCATTGCTGGAAAGCTAGTTATTTACCACAGTCGTCTGAAGAATATTTTACCATCATTGCGTCATCTTATGATAAAATTAGATCACATAGAATCCATTGAACGATCTATAGCCATAGAGAGCAACCGACTTAAAATCCACGAAGGAAAGTGGAAGCTTCTCATTAATTAGAGACACTTATTTGTATATTTTTTATTGAATATTTATTGTAGAGACACTTTTTTCTGTATTGTTAGAAAACTTATGTAGTGTTGTAAGCGTTGTAAACCTTATTGATTTATTTCCGTTTCGGGTGTTAAGTATAAGTAGTGTGAAGTAGTGTGAAGTAGTGTAGTATACAATGTGGATGTAAAAGTAGTATGTAAAGTAATTAAGTAAATTACTATGTAGTGTAGAAGTGTGTGGTAGTGTAATATACAATGTAGGTGTAACTTAAGGTCATTCCGCTGAAATAGAACCTGCACTGAGATTTTTGAGAAACTTTGCCTATCGATTGTTTACATTATAGGAACTTAAATTTTGTAACAAAAATGAGGGGTACCCGTGTTCGTTTAGGAGCAAAAGCACCTTGTTTATACCCATATAAATCCTTATAAGAGCACCATGATTGTAGTTACGATTGCTTGCTAAATTCACGTTTCCGACGATCGCTTTTTGTTCTTCACTAAGAATTGGTCCATATTTATTTTACACAGAGAAATTTATTAGTCAATTCAAAACAACAGAAAAAAATCATAGGTCACCATACTCGTTTGCGAGAAAATGACGATTTGCCTCTATGGCGAGGTCCAGCTGTAAAGAAAAACCGCCATTTTTTTAATGCGCGCGCGCTAATCACGCGTGAAATTATGCGCAGGAGGGATGCGCAATGCAATACTGCGGAATGACCTTAATGAATGTAATATAATTATAAAAACAAATAAATTTAAAAAAAGGAAAAAAAAGGAAAGTAGAAGCAACAACGCAAATGACAACAAAGGAAAAAAGAAAGTAAAGTACGAGACTTGGTCTCAAGCAGAGCAACAACTGCTAGTCCAATTATGGGCTGAAAACCACGAATTGCTAGAAAGCAGAGAGAAGCCAGAACCGCGTGGAGGAAAATCTAGGAGGAGTTGAACTCTCGTCTAAAGTCCAACAAGACCGTGGAAAAGTGTATGAAGAAAATTAAATACCTAATTGAGAAATATAAAGAGGCAAAGGAGTGGAACCGGAAACAGACTGGGGGCACAAGGAGACAAAGCATATTTTACAACGAGATCGACGCTATCTTAGCTTATCTTGGGGTATCGAGATATCGTTACATTACGAAACGTGTCCGAAGCAGGGGCCTGTTTCTCGAAAGACCCGGTAAATTATCGGGCCCCGTTAACCGGCCCGGTAAGTTATAGGGCCCGGTATTTACGGGAACTTTCGAGAACCAGGCCCCAGGGACCAGTGGAAGTTCAAGTCCACTGAACACATCAAACAGCAGCAGTGTTGACCCCCGATAGGAACCGATAGGAGGAAACAGTCTAAACAGTCGAGGAAAAGGAATCGTGCAGCCATCGAAGAAGGCGAAGAGGAGGAAATAAGAGAATTGCGTGAAAGTATGGACGCCTTCAAAAAATGCGGAGAAAATTTAAGTAACTCTATGGAAACCTTCTCAGAAACCCAAAACAACAGATGGCCATGATGGGTCAATTCTCACCTGGGGCTATGACCCAGTTTATGAGCAAGAACACTGAATCGTCTTCTTCCAAATGAACGGTTAAATACGTTTTACATTACCACATTCTTCTAGCCAGAAACTGACTGTGTTTGAAATGTTCCTGTTCGATAACATAACATTTATTTTAAGCAATTTTAGATAATTTTACGATGTATGTATAATATTTCGTGACCTAGTGCATGTAACGCAATTTACAAGTTATGTCTATATTGTAGCACAATATGATAAAAGTTCAATTGACCGTGTTTGAAATGTTCCTGTTCGATAACATAACAGTTATTTTACGCAATTTCAGAAAATTTGACGACGTATATACAATACTGCGTGTCCCGCTGCATGTAACGCAATTCCAAGTTATGTTTATGTTGTAGCACAATGTGATAAAAGTTCAGCAAGCAAATTTAAATCATGATTACGATTTAACATTTGAAATCAAGAGATGTTAATGGTAAATGAAAAACTGAAACAATATAAGCATGGTAACGCGAAAGATATAATGTACTCAAGATTATGTAAAATAAAGTTAGAGAAATTCTTTGAGGATGTCTCTTATCTCTTCTCCATCCCTAAGCAGTGGCGAATCTAGGGGCGGGGTCGGAGGGGCCCGGGCCCCCCTTATTTTTGGTAAAAAAAGAAGAAATCACAGAGGGAAGAAAAGTCGGCAGGGCAAGCAAAACAAAACCGTCCCTCCCCCTCCCCCCCCCTCCCACCTCCCCCTTAGCTCAAGATCAGGATCAGCCACTGCTAACAACATCTTTGTTGTCGTCATCACGGCAGTAGTAATCTGGATTTCCATTATCATTTCAATCGTCCCCAGCAACAGCGATCGCGACAGGGAATTTAATGTCACTATCAAGGCGCTTTTGTAAAATTCTCCAGCGTGACTTAAGGCATCCAGAAGCGCACTGTCTTGACAGCTCATGTTTAATTGTATTTCGCTTCTGTCTCTCGGAACCTCTGGGAATGGCTCTTGTAGCCATGGAGATATCGGGTAAGCACTGTCACCTACTAAATATGGGCCAATCTCGTGGTGGTTAACATTGACGATGGGGCCAGTGAGAATGTCTCCTTGCTCAGCTTTTTGATATAAACTACTAATATGCGAGCGTCGTGCATACTTCCTGGATATCCAGCGGAAAAATCATCTAAAAAGAGAGCAAGTCCCCATCAGCTACTGCCTGAATGCCAAAGTCGTGATTTTCATAGCGACTAAAGTAATCGACTGCACTCTCTCGTGGTGCATTTATCGGTATATGGGTGCCATCGATCGCTCCAACAATATTTGGCAGTCGAGATAAGTCTTTAAATGTTCCTATAGAGGCTGTGGTTTCTGCCACTGTTTCTGGGAAATGAATACATTCATCTTTCAGTTCAAACAAAGCTGCCACAACGTCTTGGACGGCCTTGATTACGGTGGATTTGCCAACATTAAATACAGGTCCAATGATGACGAATGAATTGCCATGTGTAAGTTTATATATTCTTAGGGCTAAAGCCTTTTCCGGTGGAATACAGTCCCTCAACCACGGCGTTAGGATACCAACAAGGGCTTGAAAGGTCTCTCTCGTCATTCTCAGCTGGCGTCGAAAGTAATCTTCCGCAATGTTTCTATCGTAGAAATGTATTTCAAACCATGACTCTGCCGGACGCGGTAAAATCCACGACCAAGGACGGTTTCGTAAACGATGTCTATCCAAGCGAACCCTACGTCTTCTAATTGCAGACACTAACCGTTGAAAAGCCAGCTGACGGTGCACCAACAATACTAAAAACGTTGCGTTGTTTTGTTGAGAAAATAATCACATGTATATGACAATCCATTCTTGTACAATCAACGCGCAAGACGTTTTGTTGTCTGTATATCTTGTGACGTCTACGTCAATCAGCGAAGTTTTGGTTAAAACATGTTGGTCCAATGCGACCACCGCCAAAATTTGAAGCTTGCGAAATTTTTGCCAATTTTTTCCACACCAAAAATTGGAAATATTTGAATTTGCTCTACTGCGACCCGTTATAAGTATGAAATTCAATTTCAAGCCTAACTTTCTAAGTCTATTGTTTTCGACCATTGTAATCTTTGTGGCGGACAATTTTATCATGACCTACGTAGATAAACATACACAGTTAACTTTACAACTGAGTGATTTCCCAGTACGTAGCAAACCAAGCGTGTATAAAAACAAATAGTGTCCAACTAACACAGAGGGACCCCGTCTACAATATTTACATGGTCAGGCCTACCGTCCACACCAATCCGTCACAAAAACCTCCAAACCTTCCGATCCTCGAGTGAGTCTTGTTAGGTTCCTCAAAGAAGTTAGTGCTACTTCGCTCTTGTTAATCGTATTGAGACATGTACATAAATTAATGGCACTGTCACGGAATTTTGGAAATTAAGGAAGAATCTTGTAAGCATCGGAGTCTATCTGAGGAATAAAGAACATAGTGATACTCAATTTTTTGGTGCGGAGACGCGGAAATTAATTAAAAGAACTAGAAACGATCAAAATGTCAAGACAACATTCGATCGTCGCTAGCCCAAAGCTTAAGAAGAAAACTTGAGAGCGTTCGAACTATAGAGTAAAATAAAAAAATCGGTTCACGACCCTAAATAATCGTTGTTTCATTGTTTTGTTCCCTGTACTGAAAAGATATTTGAAATGTGACGCGCGTATGCAAAACCATAAAGATGAAGAAACTCATGAAAATTTACATTCTGTAAAATCATTATAAATATGTAAGAGGTGATCATGAATTGCATGAATTATCCGGGACTTTATTCTAACTTTTAAGACTACAGCGCATTGTAGAAATTGTTAAAATGTTTATTGTATGGAATATTGTCGAACCTCCATTAAGCAGCCATCCTCTGTTGAGCAGCCAGTTATCAAAGTCTTAGAATTGCTGTGAGTAAAATACTGTAAATAAAATCCCTATTAAACGCTTACTTCTATCAAGCGGCCGCGGCAACCTTTTGGCCGTCCTGTTCAGCGCTTTTTCATGTCGTTACTGCTATTAACCCGGGTATTAAGCAGACGCCCACAATTTAATATACGTAGTTTGGCCAAGTCGCAAACCAATTCAAAATGGATTCAAGTCAAGAATCATGGAAGAATATAGGAGATTTAAAGAATTTCGAATAAAATCGTAATAACTGGACTCTGAATTCGAACTAAAACCGAAATTTAAGGTTTAAAAAAACAACAAAGATAGGGCAAACTGAGACTTGGTAAATAGGAAACGCGCAAAATACTTGGTGTTGACAAATAAAACTATTTTGTGAGAGATTTTTGATCACTTGATTACAAACGTTGATTGAGTGGATTTCCAGTTCACATGAGCTCCACTGTTTTATGACTCGTATTGCCTAGATGGAATATTTGCAGATAATGTCAGCCTCCTTCGCAAGCCTTTCCACAGTTTCAAGGTCCCGCCATTTTATTTCACGCCCCTGCTTAATGTCAGTTCCAACTTGGTTATAATGACGCTCTAGATTCTTTAAGCAGTGGTTTCTCTCGCTTCCAGTACACAGAGATTCATGGCCCCGTTTGAGTTTCATAAGATCGTGATTAAAAAAAACCAGGTTACAGTAGTATCCGCTGAAAATGACCAAGTGGAGCAAATCGCCTGTTGTTTATCGGCTGCTCTTTGTGACGGACAGTAACTAACAAAAATGTTAGGAAAAAAAAATATTGTGTTTATCCGAAAAGTATGATCAATGCGCAAAGCTATTTGAGGCTAAGAGAGAATATCTTCTGTGTGTTGTGGTTAAATTTTGTGGCCGACTGAAAAACGTGTATTGTATGACTTCAGTTCACTGCTAATCTTTAGATTCCGGTCGTATCGATCTCTCTCGAAGAACCAAGCGTAACCTATCACAACGTTGACTGGAGATATTAGAAAGGCGCTATGGTGGGACTTCTTAGTAAAGGCTTCTTCAAAGTTACTTGTATTAAATCTCTTTAGAATGTACTCTCTGCAGTGCGTGAAAGTGTCGCGGTAAATATAGACAGGAAAATTCGACATGAAATCTGCCACCATCGGTAACCCAAGCGCCATTTTGGTAGTATGCGCCCATGTTCGCACACGGGGGATCTTCATGGAGCACTGAGAACCCAGGATGCGTATCCTTGAGCCGTTAAATATGGTTGCTTTTGTTACTAGTGTAGGAAATGTGACATCGCTATCCATCCGTGCTATAATGGGATCGTTTGTGTATAGATCAATAAAGAAACTGCTCCAAAGTCGGCGGTTGTAACCCGGGGATTTTTTGAAGCCGTAAAATTCAAAATACTTGCGTCTTTGGGTAACGACTCGAAGGCCACCTCAAGTTTGCGATCTGGAAAGTGCTGCTTGATTTGACTTGTTAAGTTTTTGGCAAAAATATGATCCTGCTCCGATTCTTCGTCAAGAACTACGACTGTCTTTCCAAACGATGCAGGCCAGAAGAGAACAGCAGTCCTGAAAAAATCACAGTAAAAACGAGCCCTGTGTTGTTTTAGTTTGCCCGCCATCCTCGCGAACAGCGTGATCGATGGAGTAGAATTTTCCATGGAAGTGTCATCACGATTTTGTCTTGCTTTGTCAGCGATGTTATATGACGGGGCTGCTACTTCGCTCTTGTTATTCATGTTGATACAGTTCCATAAAATGCCACTGAAGGTCATCAATAGGGCGACGAATTGAAACCTTCGCGTCAATGCAAAGCGATTCAAGGCCCAGAAAAATCTGTATTTCATTGCAGCCTTGTCTTTAATTATGATGAAAGCCTATGAAACGTTTCGCGTCTGCTAGAAAGATGAAGACGCTCATTTAAATAAATAAAATTCCCTTTTCTGCTTGTATGAATAATTAAGAGCCGTCGTCAGATGGTCTCTGAGTTTCAAATTCAAATTCAAGCCTAACTTTTGAAGTCTATTCTTTTTGACCATTGTAATCTTTGTAGGGAACAGATTTATCATGGCGTACGTGCATAATCCTACACAGTTAACTTTACAACTGAGTGATTTCCCAATATAGGTAGCAAACCAAGGGTTTATAAAAACAAACAGTATCATGATCCAACTAACACAGAGGGACCCCGTCTACAATACGCCGGAGGAATTTGAAAACACAGCTTTATTTGTATAGTCAGGCCTACCGCCTACACAGTCCGTCACGAAAACCTCCAAACCTTCCGATCCTCGAGAATTTTGCTTGTATCTTTTGAGTGTTTCTTGTGAAGAAGAGATGAGAAGTTGATGTCAAGCAACCTGATCGGCACCGCTGGAACGAAGGTACTTAAATTCCCCAGCGGTGCCGATGAGGTTGCTTGACAACAACCTTTAAGCAATGTCGTAAATACTCTTTTTCTTTGGCCATCGTAGCTTGATAAGAAATAACAAGCAAACTGCGGTGATAAGCATTATTTCTTATCAACCTTTAAGCACTGCTTCACAACAAACGCTCAAAGATACAAGCAATAATTTTGAGGATCCGAAGGTTTTAATCGTTCTCATCAGCAATAATTTTTAGCATAAAATTTCTGTAGGAGAGCGACACCGTGCGTTGCCAAAGTAAATCAAAGATTTAGAAGACAGTCCAGGATAATTCATGCGTTTCTTGATCACCTTAATGATTTTACAGTATGCAAACAGTTTCATGAGTTTCTTCAACTTTATGGGGTTGCATACGCGCGTCAAGTTCAAGACTCGCGTTCTGAGATATAAATCTGCTTCTCTTCTTAATACCATTATATAACTTCCATCAAGTGTACTCCATGTATCAGGGAAAATGGGCCTAGTTACATTTTTAATTTCTTCGAGTATCGTGTCTCGCATTACAACTTAAGGAGTGGAGCTTGTAATCTTGTTCAACCTTCTTATGTAACAACCGGTACTACCTTAATTCTTTCACGTATAAGGTTACACATCTATGGAACCATCTTCTAATACTGAGGACTAGTTGTAAATGTAACTACTATCAATATTAAATTGATTTTCTTTCACAATAATTATTGTTTTATTGGCACTATTGGGATATGTCACATATACATACATACATACATACATATATATATATATATATATATATATATATATATATATATATATATAACTTTGTGTTATTTCATATTACGCTTTTATTTATAATTCTATCTGTATAAACAATGCCCTTCATTTGGCGCGGAAATATGCTCCGATATTTGTCCGCGGACATTATCTATGCCGAGGAGCGAACAGTTTTTCGAGAGTGTAGCTCGAGGAAAACTGTGAGCTTTGAGGAACAAATAATGTCCAAGGACAAATATCCCAGTACATTCTCACGCCACACGCCACATGGAGGCTATTGCGTTCATTATCCTTCAAATGTTTTTCGCAACTCGCGCGGTTTTGAAAATTGGGGAATACATATATCTTATCTGCCGGCTGGGAGGTCCGACCGTAAGCCGGCAAATAACATGTTTATGTTTTTTTTTTTTTTTCCTGCAGTAAATTGGTTTTACAGATTACAAATTGTTTTTTTTACGCAACTCTTGTCATTGAATCGGCTTGCGCGCCGTCTGCTAACGATTTGAAAAAGATCTTGGCAACGAGCGAGTGACTCAGATAGTAGACAAAGAAGATGTATTAAAAAACAGATTTTTTCGAACTACTTTGTGTTAGTTGCATTTATTTCACCAGTTAAGTTCTCCAAAGTTGTTTTTGCGGTGTGAAATTTCGTGCGAAGTTTGAAGTTTTACTACAAAAACAATTTCTGTCAGTCGTTGCTTTTAAAATCACTTCGTCACTTTTCTACCGTAAATTGAATAGAAGAAAGCGAGGAAATTCGTTAAGTGTATTCCACAGAAACTCTCCTAAATACAGCAACAATCAGAGAGGTAAACTCGACTGAAATTGAATCAAATTTTACGACGAGAGAAACATAGGATTACGCGCCATTACAGCGCCAAGCTACAAACAACCAAGCAAACTCTCACAACTCCAAAACACTCAATTGAATTTACTTACAGTGACTTTCCGTGCCATTTTAAAGTGAACAGAGATAAACTTGCGTTGACTAATCGCCGACGGACGAGTAAAGAAGGCAAAAGATTGACGATTACCGCCAACTTTTAGGAGCGAAATTTAGGCAGCGAAGAAAAAATCCGGCCCGTGGGCCGTATCGTAAAAAGCTGGACCGGTCACGTGCGTATGATTAGCCAATCAAATTCGAGGATTTAGGAATCCGGCCCGCTCAGATGCTTGAAAAAAAAGTAACATTCGGATATTTATCAGTTTTAGCTGGGGAGTATTCAGTCACATGACGCGTTTAGACCAGTCGCGAGCAAAAATATTTCATGGATTATACTGACTGATATTTTTTTGTCATGCGTTTTATACATGAGCCCCTGGCTCGGATACCGAGGGCAACCTTTTCCCACGCAAGGCATTAATAAACTGACTGATTCACTGATTGACTGATGTGAATTCGTTCCAGTCCTACGCGTTTACATCACCATGCGGGGGCATTTACAGTCATTCTACGTGTTACGAGTATCATTGTAGAGGAGGGTTGTTTCCAGACAAAACTGAGGATCGCTGGTAACAGCAACAAACTAATTTATTTCCGTAAGGTAACGAATTTACAACACTAAGCTTCTCCAAATTTGAACCAATCTCCTTTACAGAAGAAACTCTCGCCCTAATATACATGAGGCTTAAAGTTCTAGAAACTTCTATTAGGAGCTAAATTAAGTAGTTTGACACAGTTTCTAATCTGAGTCATTACATAAGGATCAGAATGTTCTGGAATGTTCTTATACAAATTGGTCACGGCTGAATGACTTACGGTTCTAGATTGTTCTAGAACTTGACTTAAACAATTTTTCGTAACACTACGTCACGCGTCAACGGTCATCCGAATGTTCAATAAACGTGACAAGTCTTGTTTTCCATATTTGAGCATTGCCTTTTGTTTTTACTAATTTAAAGAGGAAACTGCAAAATTTGAATAGCGATTTGGAATTTTCGAACGGTCTTTTCGAGTTTTCAAAATGTTCCGACCAGCGGCCGTAAATTACTTAGGTCAGGAATATAAGCCACGCATCTCTAGATCAGCTCATGTAACAAAAGGCGCAGTTTGAGAGATCAGTCGAGCGTGTGATTTTCGCCTCCTCAAATAATCACTTAACACATCACGTGAGTCCAGTTCGACATTGGTTTCGTTTGCTGTCATTGTACGAATACAGGCATTGAGTAGTAAGCCTTCCTCTTGTTTTCTGCAAACGGTAAACGCACGTCGACAGAAATTATACTCCCGGGGCAGAAGCTCGCCTGCACTCCTTTTTTCATTCTACAAAAATATATTTTGTAAGAATATCGATTCTGAAACTTGTTAAAGTTTAAGAATATTTTAAGAATAAACCCCAAAGCTGAAATTTTAAAAAGAATATAATTTTGTGTGTTGAAAATTTGTAAATACAAGACATTATATGTTTTTATCTAAACTTGATATATGAAATTCTTCCTTTTTCTGAATAGCAAAACTAGGAAAAAAACAGCAAAAAAAGCACTAGCCGTATAACATTTCTGAAAAAATTTCTATGTGTCATATCAGGATTTATTGCCTGCAGTCCAACATTTGCTCCAAAATTACTTTAACACCATCAAGATCAATAAATCGGAAATGCCATAGGCTATAATCTAAAAATATTAACAAGGCTATTTGCAACCTAAAATCGACAGAAAAATAAGACTATTCAGCCTAAGCCGGAAAAACATATATATTTTTTTTTTTTTACAAAAAAAAAGACTACAGTGGAACCTCCCGTAAGCGACCACCCAAAATGTCAAGCCTAGGTGGTCGCTTACGAGAGCTCAGACCATTTTGCCGGTCAAAATTTTGCCTCATTAACATATGGTAACTGCAGAGAATTAACCATGTTTTAAACGTCTTATTTATGTGAAAAGTCAATTTCGAGAAGAAAAAAAAACCGGTACTTTTCGCTGACAAAATTTCCATCTCTTGTACTACCCAGGAATGCAATGATGCAAAAACATCTTACATTGTGTCCACTTTTCGGTCTATAATCTGTTCAATGGTCCCTCACGGGAGGTTAAAAGTAAAAGAACATCTCAAACTTTTAGCTCTAAAAGTGGTCGCGGTCGCTTACGAGAGGTGGTCGCTCACAAGAGGTTCCAAATATAGTGATCTGACGTGGAAACTTTTGGTACTTTGGAAAACTGGTCGCTGAGGAGAGGTGGTCACTTACGAGAGGTGGTCGCAACCGGAGGTTCGACTGCATTTCTCCGGCTAGCACTTCTGGTACCAGAGAAGATAAGAGAAATGGACCAATGAATAAAACTACATAGCCTCTGTAAGGCACAAATGCTCTCCTTTCAAACTTGGAACCTCTAGAAATATGGTGTCCATGGTGGTCAATTTTGTCGCACAACAGATAGAACAGAGTCTCTTGTGTCACATGGATCTTCACAAAACGCCACAAATTTTACATCTATGACTTTCCAATGTCATCTCCGTCACGTATCTGAACGTCGCGCGTGAATTGGTTGGTTTCCATCACATGTTCAAAACACTGTTCACACGTGACATAGAATGACTACAAGCACATTCCAGCGATGACCATCAGGTTGCTTGACATCACCTTCTGATCACTTCCTCACAAGAAGCGCTCAAAGATGCAAGCAATATTTCTGAAGGTCGCAGACTTTGAATGGAGGCATGGATTTAAATTAATCGCTCTCATCCGCGTTATTTTTAGCATAAGAATGCTGTGCGAGAGCAGCAAATATGAGCATTTTGACACCGCTGCCAGAGTAAATCAAAATCGTATTCACGCTTACGTGGGGAACTTTAGCATCCCGTCGATCACGCTGTTCGTGAGGATGGCGGGCAAACTAAAACAACACAGGACTCGTCTTTACTGTGATCTTCTCAGGACTGCTGTTCTCTTCTGGCCTGCATCGTTTGGAAAGACAGTCGTAGTTCTTGATGAAGAATCGGATCAGGATCATATTTTTGCCAATAACTTAACAAGTCAAATCAGGCAACACTTTCCACATCGGAAACTTGAGGTGGCCTTCGAGTCGTTACCCAGAGACGCAAGTATTTTGAATATTACGGCTTCAATAAAATCTCCGGGTTACAATCGCCAACTTTGGAGCAGTTTCTTTATTGATCTATACACAAACGATCCTATTGTAGCATGGATGGATAGCGATGTCACATTTCTTACACCAGTAACAAAAGCAACCATATTTAACGGCTCAAGGATACGCATCCTGGGTTCTCAGTGCTCCATGAAGATCCCCCGTGTGAGAACATGGGCGCACACTACCAAAATGGTGCTTGGGTTACCGATGGTGGCGGATTTCATGACGTATTTTCCTGTCTATATTTACCGCGACACTTTCACGCACTGCAGAGAGTACATTCTAAAGAGATTTAATACAAGTAACTTTGAAGAAGCATTTAAGAAGTCCTACCATAGCGCCTTTCTAATATCTCCAGTCAACGTTGTGATAAGTTACGCTGGGTTCTTCGAGAGAGATCGATATGACTGGAATCTAAAGATATGCTGTAAACTGACGTTATACAATACACGTTTCCCAGTCGGCCACAAAATTGAACCACAACACACAGAAGATGTTCTCTCTCAACCTCAAACAGCTTTACATATTGATCATACTTTTCAGATAAACACAACATTTTTTCTTCCCAACATTTTTGTTAGTTACTGTCTGTCACAAAGAGCAGCCGATAAACAACAGGCGATTTGCTCCACTCGGTCATTTTCAGCGGACACTAACCTGGTTCTTTTTAATCACGATCTTATGAAACTCACACCGGGCCATGAAACACCATGTACTAGAAGCAAGAGAAACCACTGCCTAAAGAATCTAGAGCGCCATTATAACCAAGTTGGAACTGAAATTAAGCAGGGGCGTGAAATAAAATGGCGGGACCTTGAAACTGTGGAAAGGCTTGCGAAGGAGGCTGACATTATCTGCAAATATTCCACCTAGACAATACGCGTCATAAAACGGTGGAGCTCATGTGAACGGGAAATCCACTCAATCAACGTTTGTAATCGAGTGATCAACAATCTCTTACAAAATAGTTTTTTTGGCAACACCAAGTATTTTGCGCGTTTCCTATTTACCAGGCCTCAGTTTGCCCTATCTTTGTTGTTTTTTTAAACCTTACATTTCGGTTTTAGTTCGAATTCAGAGTTCAGTTATTACGATTTTATTCGAAATTCTTTAAATCTCCTATATTCTTCCATGACTCTTGATTTGAGTCCATTTTGAATTGGTTTGCACTTAGCCAAGCTACGTGTATTAAATTGTGGGCGTCTGCTTAATGCCCGGGTTATATAATTAATTGCACTGAGGACATCAAAAAGCGCTCAGCAGGACGGGCCAAAAGGTGTCCGCGACCGCTTAATAGAAGTGACCGTTTCATAGGGATTTTATTTACAGTATTTTACTCACAGCAATTCTAAGACTTTGATAACTGGCCGCTTAACAGAGGGTGGCCGCTTAATGGCGGTTTGGCAGTATTCCATACGGTAAACGTTTTGACAAAATCTACAATGCGCTGTAGTCCTAGAATTTAGAAAAAAGTTCTGGATAATTCATTCAATTCATGATCACCTCGTACATATTTACAATGATTTTATAGAATGTAAATTTTCATGAATTTCTTCATCTTTATGGGTTTGCATATGCGCGTCACATTTCAAATATCTTTTCAGTACAGGGAACAAAACAACGAAAGAACAACGATTATTTAGGGTCGTGAACCGACTTTTTTTGTTTAATCTATAGTTCGAGCGCTCTCAAGTTTTCTTCTTAAGCTCTGCGCTAGCGACGATCGCATGTTGTCTTGACATGTTGATCATTTCTAGTTCTTTTAATTCATTTCCGCGTCTCCGCATCAAAACATTGAGTATCACTATACTCCTTATTCCTCAGATAGACTTCGATGCTTACAAGATTTTTCCTTAATTTCCAAAATTCCGTGAGAGTGCCATTAATTTATGTACATGTCTCAGTACGATTAACAAGAGCAAAGTAACACTAACTTCTTAGAGGTACCTAACAAGATTCACGTTCCCAAATAAAATCTGCCTCTCTTCTGAATACCATTCTATGACTTCTAACACGTGGACTTCATTTGAATTCGATCCAGTCCTATGCATTTACATCACCCTGCGGTTAAGCACATTCCAACGGTGCCGATCAGGTTGCTTGACATCAACTTTTTATCACTTCTTCAGCAGAAACGCTCAAAGATGCAAGCAAAATTTATCACAAGCTAACAATATTTGATAAAACTTCCTTTGTTAAAGCTCAGAAAAAAAAAAAACAGAACAGCAGGATTTCGTATGTAAGACTTCACAAACAGAGATTTGCTACAGCTCTCATGTTCAAGTTTTGTTCGTGGAAAGCATAAATTTAAATGGCTTTCAATGCCAGAAAAGTTTTACAATGAAAGGTCGTCATATCGCTAGAAAATTCTCTGTAAAATTCCCGCAATGCATTACTACCAGTTTGTTGTGTTTTTTTGCTCGGTCTCCGAGTGCCGAGTGCCTTTCTTGAACCAGCTGATTCAACTCCTGCTCGCTTTAATTCGCAAATCTCTAAGAAGGGGGACGCCCGGCAAAAAAATTAAGCTCGAAATTTGCTAGCTCACGGAAATAATATTCCCCATCTCCGGAAGAATCATTAGATTTTTCCATATTTAGAAGAAAAATAGGAATTATGTTTTACATAGTGTCAACATCGATGAAAAAAATTGCCGAGACAAAGTACGAATAAACAAACTGACGTGAGCGTGCAAGGCACGGGCAAATGGTCGAGCGCGTTAGCCAGTCAGAAAGCGCGCTTCGATAAGGCTATGTTAAAATACGCTTTTACATCACCCTGCGGGGACATTTAAGCACATTCCAGCGGTGCCGATCAGGTTGCTTGACATCACCTTCACATCACTTCTTCACAACAAACGCTCAAAGATGCATGCAAAATTTTCGACGATCGGAAGGCTTGCATGGAGTAATGAATTCAAATTGATCGCTCTCACCTGCGTTATTTTCAGTATAAAAATGCTGTACGAGAGCGACAAAAATGAGTATCGGAACGTTTGGAGGTTTTCGTGAGGGACTGGTGTGGGCCTTAGGCCTGACCATACAAATAATGCTGCGGTTTCAAATTTCTCCGGCGTATTTTAGACTGGGTCCCTCTGTGTTAGTTGGATACTGTTTGTTTTTATACACGCTTCGTTTGCTACGTACTAGGAAATAACTCAGTTGTAAAGTTAACTGTTTATGTTTATCTACTTAAGTCGTGATAAATCTGTTCTCTACAAAATGGTCAAAAACAACAGACTTCAAAAGTTAGGCTTGAATTTGAATTTCATGCGTAGACACCATCTAACGACGGCTATTAATTATTTATAAAAGCGGACAAAGAAATTTTTTTACGCAAATAAGTGTCTCCATCTTTCTGGCAGACGCGAGATGTTCCACAGGGCTTCATCATAATCTTAATTAAAAAGACAAGGTTGCAATGAAACGCAGGTTTTTCTGGGCCTTGAATCGCTTTGCATTGACGCGAAGGTTTCAATTCGTCGCCCTATTGATGACCTTCAGTGGCATTATTTTATGGAACTGTATCAACATCAATAACAAGAGCGAAGTAGCAGCCCCGTCATACAACCTCGCTGACAAAGCAAGACAAAATCGTGATGGCACTTCCATGGAAAATTCTACTCCATCGATCTCGCTGTTCGTGAGGATGACGGGCAAACTGAAAGAACACAGGACTCGTTTTTTTCTGCGACTTGTTCAGGACTGCTGTTCTCTTCTGACCTGCATCGTTTGGGAAGACAGTCGTAGTTCTTGACGAAGAATCGGAGCAGGATCATATTTTTGCCAGAAACCTCACAAGTCAAATCAAACAACACTTTCCAGATCGCAAACTTGAGGTGGCCTTTGAGTCGTTACCCAAAGACGCAAGTGTTTTAAAGTTCAAGGGTGCTCGAAAATCCCCGGGTTACAACCGCCAACTCTGGAGCAGTTTCTTTATTGATCTATACACAAACGACCACATTATAGCATGGATGGATACCGATGTTGCATTTCTGGCACCCGTAACAAAAGCAACCATATTTAACGGCTCAAGGATACGCATCCTGGGTTCTCAGTGCTCTATGAAAATTGGCTGGGTGCGAAAGTGGGCGAACGCTACCGAAATCGCGCTTGGGTTACCGATGGTCGCAGATTTTATGACGTACTTTCCTGTCTACATTTACTGCGACACTTTTACGCACTGTAGAGAGTACATTCTAAAGAGATTTAATGCAAGTAACTTCGAAGAAGCCTTTCAGAAGATATACCAAGGTGCTAGGTTGATCTCACCTGTCAGTGTAGTGATTAGTTACGCTTGGTTCTTCGAGAGAGATCGATACGACTGGAACCTAAAGATATGCAGTAAGCTGAAATCATACAATAGACGGCTTCCAGTCGGCCACAAAATTACGCCACAAGACACAGAGAATATTCTGTCCCAGCCCCAAACGGCTTTCCATGTGCCTTGCCCAAAAGAGCCTCTTTCCCCAAACATCGTGATTAGTTACTGTCTGTCACACGAGGCAGCGGGAACCCACAGGCCATGTGCTCCAATTATTCAGTTTCACTAGCCGATAACTTGTTCTTTTTCACCACGATCTTCAAAGGATCACTCCAGGTAAAACACCGTGCACTGGTAACAAGAAAACTGAACACTGTTTAAAAGTTCTAGATCGTCATTACAAACAAGTTGGGATGGACATCAGAAAAGGACGCAAAATACAATGGGAGGATTTTGAAACAGTCGAAACCCTTGCAAAAGAACTTGACATTATATGCACAATGAAGGCAAAGGGAAAAAAAGACAGACTGATTAGAATTGATAACTTAGAGTCACAAGTGTGATTATGAAAATATCGAGGGACCCCAGCCAGTATAAATCACATGTAGTAAAATTTTAAAACGTTCTCGGCTAAAAATATTATACAAGCACAAGCTTTCGGCTGCATAAGGGTGAGTTTTCAATGGGTGAAATGATGAAAGAGGCGCCGCCGGCTAAAAGTGTTAAAATATAGTGTGATTGCAAGAGAAAATAATGGAGATATAATTTAGAATTTTTGCTCAAAAGAGCCGATGCTCTATCGTTCTGGGAGTGGAAAAGGGCACAACTTGTACAGCATTCTTTTGCATAATGTTGTTCCGTAGTTCTATTTTATCTACTGATTTGAGTTGATAACTTGGAGTCTCAATCAGTTCTGATTATGAAAATTTGGAGGGATTGCAGCCAGGATGAATTATACTAAAATTTGAAAACGTTTTCTGGCTAAAAATATTGTTAAAAAACACAAGCCGGAGTTCTTCTGATAATTAATAAAAGAAATAAATAGACTAAGGTAATGGAAATAAAGTGCATCAAACCCCCATTTTTTTTTTTTTTTCGTTAAAACGAATCTACTTGTTATTTGAAATACTTCTGCGAAAACACTTTTGGATTCAGTTAAATCCTCGATTTTCTGTGCCCCGACGAAATCTCGAAAATAGCTCCAAAACACCGCCATTTTGTTTCGCGACCGAGTTTAAAGGAGAAGGTCGCCCCAAAAACCGTGTATTTTTTTCCATCACCAATAAAAAGTTCACATTGAGTTGAGTTACTCACCGTTGTTTTAGCTTCTTAAGTGGATGCGATCCCAATGAAAAAGAAGTGAAAAGTTCGACACCGGGAGCCGCCATTTTGAAAGGATCTTGCAGTCCAGGCCGAATATCCGTGACGTCATTCCGTCCGAATTGGCGCGAAGCTCAAAGGCTGAAGCTCTTCCTTTCTGTTCTAAATTCGTTTATTCAGCTGTGAGCTAAAATGTTCGGGCCCCGGCTGTAAAACCAGAACCGAAAAGGATAGGGAAAGAGGAGTGACTTTCCTTAATTTGCCTGGAAAGAACAAAAATTGCCAAAGAAGTGGTTCTAATAGCTACGTCGGGATCGGATGAGAGATTCATGCAAAAAAACTCGAAAATATGTACGTGTCCAACGAGCATTTCACAGACGACTGTTTCAAAACTGAATACCAGTTCGAGCTTGTGGGTGGAAACACAAGAAAGAGGTCATTGAAGAAAAATTCTTCCGACAATTTTTCAACGGAAGGCCCTTGTAAAGGCATACATTACAAGCGAACGGCGCATCGCAAGGAACGAAAAGAGGTAGCCATCAGTTATACTTTTCATTTTTAAAATCCTTTTGCTCTGCAGATTTGTCGTTGATTTGATTTGGTAAATATTATTTCTGCGCAAGAAATTGAAGCTCCTCGCTGGACTACAGGGCTCGAGTTTCAAGAAAAAACATTGGGTCCAGCTTGCCCCTAAGTTTTCAAGTTTGGTCGCCAGCACAATTATTTTAGTTCGTATAGTGTGATCGTCCGGGTGAGTGTAGTTCTGAAAAGAACTGTTGTTGGTGACTGACGTTTCGACAACCTGAGCGGAAGTCATCTTCAGAGTCAAGTGAATAGTGTTTGTCAGTCGATGATGTTATAAGTCTGGTCCGTTGAACGTGATTGGTCAGTATAGCCATGATGGTATTGGCTGAAAGACTCGTGTAAAGTTTGTCATCAGTCATTGGTGGGTTTCGATCCGTCTATTGTTAGTCAAGTAGGTCGGTTTTGGTCCGTGTATTGTTAAGTCGGTCTGTTAGAAGTCCGTTTGTCGGTTTCGTTTCTGTCGTGGATAAGTCGTTTGTAAGGCGCTGGTAGTTGTTGACATCTGTTAAGAGGCGTTTGTTCTAGGTTAGTGTACCAGCTTTCCAGAGTCAGTCGTTGAAAATAGTTTGTACTGTAGGTTAAGCACTGAGCAGAGTCCCAGTCAATGTTGTGGTTTGTCAGTTGATGATGTACAGCAATGTGATTGTTGGCATCACCATTTCTCGTGGCTCGTTTGTGTTCAGTCAGTCTCGTGTTAAGGTTTCTGCCAGTCTCACCAATGTAGGAAGCCTGGCAGTCGGAGCATTTGATCTTGTAAACTGCTCCCTGTCTGTCGTTAGGTTCGTCTCTGTCTTTCACGTTGGTCAGTAAGTGTCGTAACGTAGTTGTAGGTTTGTGGGCTACACGAATGTTGTAGGGCTGTAGGATCCGCGAGATGGTCTCAGAAGTGCCCTTAATGTAAGGTATAGTCACTGTAGTAACAGGCGTAGGGTTCCTGTTCGTAGCGTCAGCTTCAGTAGGTTGGTAAATGTTTCGTCTAATAAAGTCAGCGTTGTAGTTGTTTTTGTGAAAAACACGTTCAAGGTATCTGTTTTCGTCACGTAAGCTGTCCGGTGTGTAACTAGTCGCCAAAAATTTTCGACCCCTCAGGCTTAATATATTTAACGAAAAAGACGCTAAAACGGCGTGAATCACGGGTTTTTTCATGTATAATCAGTTCGCCGCTTTTTTTCTATAATGACAGGGAAAATGGCTAAATGAAATTCTTTTTTTTCATTTACAAGTCTTACCAGTATTTATAAAAAAGCTTCCATGTTGCAAGCTTTGATTCATTATTTTTCGTATCCTGGCGCTAGGTTTTTCGTGTTTTCGTGTTTTCGTGTTCATTGTTGCATAGCGACTGCACGCACTTTTTGGAAATGATTTATTAAATTTCTTAGGGTACCGTGGAAACTTCAAATGCCCTGCAGATTTCTTTAAAATTACAAGCCAGACCAACCCGCTACGGTTTTCTTTTATCGAAAAAGTATTTTTTGCGATTTGTAAATCTCTTGCGTGGGCCAAAATCAGAGCGTGTTTAATAATCGGCCTTGACAGCTAGGGATGAGTTAAAATATTTACAAGTTTTTAAATGCTGTCTAATTTGATTTGAAATACATTGGAAGAAGTAGTTAATTGTACATCAGTCCTACCGACAACTACCGATAACAAGTCCTGCTACAGCGAAATCCGATATCCGCATGTAAATAATATTATTCTATGCATCATAGAATGTATCATTCCAAAAATCAAAAAGAGAAAAAGAATAATGATAATAATACAAAAAATTGAAACCTAGTTTACCATAGGAGCAGTCCTAGTTACTTTGTTGGTCAATAACTACACCATCCTTTGTAAAACTGCCACCTCAAACTGAAATCAAAAGAAAAGCATCCTTGCCTCAGAGTCTCAAACTACACAGGATACTCAGTGTATTAAAGGAAACGAATATGCTGTAATTTTATTACACTACGTTGCTCTTGGTTAATTTGTTCACTTCTAATCAACAATCTTGAGTTGATAGCCCTAATCTCATATAATCTGAGTGTGTCTGCTCGCTCATTAATTTTTTTGTCCTGTAAAGAGATCAAGAGACATCGGGAAATGAAGAATCAGTTAAATGTGTTCCTATCTCTTCTTTCAAACAATTGTATGAGCCATATGCGAGCAGCAACAGTAGAATCTATCTGTAGGGTAATTTACCAGATAAGAAAAAACTGCCAAACTTTAACTACACGTTGCTACTGTGTTAGGGTACAGAAGGAGTTATTTAGCAGGGCAGAGTAAGTAGTGTGAGAGCGAGAGGGTTGCTCTTTTCTCGCAATCCGTGTTCACCAAGCAACATCGGCCCCGATAACTTCCTGTTGTCAGCTATCAATTAGTTTGTACACTGTTAATTCCAAGAACAATGGTAGGTTCTACATGTATACCTGACATTTAGGCTCCTTTTCTTCAGTAATAGAGTAATTGCTATAAGAGTTTTATTTCCCTAATATATTGAGGATTGTATGCAAGTTACTTCAGTTTTAAAATGTTTATTAAAACATATGATGCTGACTCTTACTTTAAAACAACGTATATTTACAAGGTTTTGGGCACAGGGAATTACCTTTCCCCGTGCTCCTGGGGGGCTTTGTGATGTTGAACTGGCCTACGAAAAAAGAAAGAAAGAAAATGAGAATAAGGCCAGCATAAATTACTATTCAAATTGGTGTAAAAATCAATTAGTCATAATAATAACTAGTTTTCTTTGCATTATTATTGAAAAAAAAGAAAAGAAGGTTTAGAAAAATCAAAAAATTGCAAATAAAAATTTTACTTACCCCCCATCCCCGGTTTCCTGTACCGGATAATTTCATCGCTCTTCTGGGGCCCTTAAGATTAGGGCCCGAACAAGAGCTGCGATTATTATGGTAAGTAGAACAAATTGCATCTGCAAATAATATAGTAAAAAAGTTAATTACATTGGGATTGAATAATGGGTACATCATTTAGCATTAGCGAAAAATTGTATTATCTTTGATTGGAACTTGAAGATTTTATTCCCGGTATAATAAGAGAGTTAAATTAACAGTAACAATATGTACAAAGAAGGTCCAAAACAAGAAATAGAACTAAAAGGAAAGAGTTGGATTAGTCACAACCAAAACATTTCTTTCATTTGTGTCCTGAAATTTGACCCTGTTTAAATACTTTCGCCCTTGAAGTAAGCGCTTATTCGGATGTTCTAGATTTTCGTTGCTCAGAGCACTGCCTTTTTTTTCTAGTATTAATGGTTTAAAAATTTACACTAACTTCATTAAAGGTAAAGACGGATGGAATTTATTTCATTATCCTTTTTTCTAGAAATTCCAGCCAACAAATTTCTGTCTTGCACGTGGTCACACTGCAGAGTACAATGGCCTTCCGAGGGGTCAAAGCTAAGAGCTTCCAGCTACATAACCCCGATTAACTGGTGTTTGGGACAGATGATTTGATGCCAAAAAAAAACAAAATAATAAGACCGCGACATTTGCTTCCACTGGCTAAGCGAGGTAGGTTCACGAAAGATTGCAGCAAATTACACTGCTGCTTCAAGACAGCTACGCAGTGGCGCTATGGCCTGTTTCGCGTTGTACAACAAGTAATGAAGAAATAGCTATCCGAAATGAGGAAATACATACTAACAGATGCATTCCTTTCATTTTCATTCCATCAACCGATGGCGAACGGAAAAATTAGCTCAAATCATAATCTTTGTCCCGTTTGCGGATGTACACAAGCAAAAAAGTCAGTCTCTGCAAAGATTAATCTCTCTGTCGATTAAAGTATACATGTTCTCAATTTTTGTACAGTTTTACGATCCTAACATTGGACAACCGTATAGGAAATGTTTTGAACAGTTCTGTTCCCACGATTACACAACTGTGTGTGTGTATTCTCGCAATAACTAATTCATTGAAATCATTCCTTACCTCACTCATCAAACTCTTCTGCCAACAAATCAGATTATAGGCGTTCACTATTAACAATGCTTTCTATCATCTCTTTCCATAAAAGGAAGGCTGTTGTTGTTGTTGTTGTTGTTGTTGTTTTTGATTGACAGTTCATTGTTTTCCACCACTAAGGAAATTTAAACAGATTTCTGCTTCGTCGTTGCAGAAAAAGTACCAACTGATGCACTCAAGGTACAGTTTGTTTTTTTTTTTCGCAATTATCTTGGTGCTAAGAACACTTACACAGTGGGTGTTGGCTGGAATTCGGTTTTCTTATGTTGCCGTGTCGCTTTTTGCTGCCGATGGAGTCTGTTATCGTCCAGCAATAATGTTCCGCAGCGCTTACACTACGTTAAAAAGAAAAACATTCGTTGTCTTATATGATGGCGGTTCCGTTTTGTCCTACTAGTCGGAGATTTGTACAACGGAAAATGCATCTAGCGGAGGAAGAGGCAAATCTGGGAGTAACTGGAACATTGAATATAATATCAAGATGATTAAGGAAAATTGTACATTACTCATTGACAGAATGTGTATGCATTGTATCTTCAACGAAATCTGCACTTCTGGACCTGCCTTTTTTACAAAAAGTGCGTGCTGAAACCGAGAGGAACTCAAACGCAGGTTAGTGATGTAGCAAAGATTAGCGCAAAATGCCACTGCTACAATATACAGTGGAGAATTACGCAGCTCACAGTTAACATTGCGGAATCCGGTAGGTTTGCCCTCATGTAGGTTCTGCTGCATTAAAATTGATTCCCCTACACCATTAGCAGATGTTTCGCCAACCCTGAAGTTTAAACACGATGTTTATTTTACCATCAAAAAAATTTGAGAGTCCTTACATTATAATCACGAGGCATTAAACCTTCGCCTGAAAGCTTTACAGTGCGGCGAATCGACAGGTTTTCTGCGAAGTATTTTGGAGAACAAGTTACGGACATTTTTCCAGTTTGGACTAAACTATTTATAATCGCTTTCTTTCTATAGTTCCTGGTTTAGTAAGGTGGAGTTAAATAATATGTAAAATACTTACAAGGAGTCCAGTAAAATTCTAAACACTAGTATTCTCTAATATACATAAGTTAAACATTAGTTAAGATATTATTTATATGGCACGTTTCTTGTTACATGTACATGTACAACGTTGTTTTCGCAAATCCATTTTCTTTCTTTATAGGTCAGTTATGTGCAATTGTTAATGTACACACTGTTAGATTCTTTGTTGATTTGTATAGAATTGTTGTGAGTCCTGTTAGAAAAGAATTTATGAACAACAAGCAGCTTGCTTGGAATCATTGTGTTTAGGGGGATTCTAAAAACTTGCTATTGAGCACCGTGCGGAATAAGGATACTATTTTACAGGCAACTAATAAGGGCCAGAGCCAAATGCATGGATCCTTTTTTTTTTTTTACATCATACTAAACAATAGCCCCCCAAAAAGCATTTCTTATTCCTGCTAACACTTAAAGTACATTTTGCCATTTCTTTCTTGTACGCTTTGAGATATTTAATTCAGTGATGTCGTTCTATCAAATATGGAGGTGCTATATTATTCGTACACCCCTGTCACTCTCTCCATCCTAATTATTCTAAAGGCAAAAAAATTAAAAACCTCTCAACCGTACTTAACAGTTTCACATAGGGCCCTCCTTCGAAAATTCCTAAGAATACTTTCAATGGTTTTTATTTGTATTACGTGAATTTGATTTTGTTAAAAGATGTTATAATATGTTAAAGATCAAATGATGTAAAATTACCATGCTGCAGTACTGTTTAAATGACATAAAAAATAGGGTAACAGGCTTTTACCTTCTTTTTCATCAATCTTTCCTTTGCTTTCTTTGAAGGAGAGAAATTGGATTGTACAATTGCCAAGTATTTCCTTTTTATTACAGTTGTAGTGTTCTGTAGAAGCTGTTGTCTCTATGCACCTTCCAATATGGGAATTTTAGTAATCTTCTGCATAAGGTTATTTTCCTTAAACAAGTTGCAACTCAAGCACTCCCCCTAAAAAGAGAACGCAAAACATCAGATTAGTTGCAACACTAGTTATTTGTGCTTCTTTGCCTTTCAATACGAATAGGTAACTGTTTTTCATATATATCACCATTGCAAAAGTATTCATTCCAATGTTGGTACAGTTTGTAATAATTTATTTCCCTCAGGTAACTTCAGGAGTTTACAGCACTAAGCTTCTCCAAATTTGAACCAATCTCCTTTACAGAAGAAACTCTCGTTCTAATGTACGTGAGGCTTAAAGTTATAGAAACTTCTATTAGGAGCTAAATTTAGGAGTTTGACACAGTTTCTAATCTGAAAAATTACATAAGGATCAGAATGTTCTGGAATGTTCTTATACGAATTGGTCACGGCTGAATGACTTCCGGTTCTAGATTGTTCTAGAACTTGACTTAGACAATTTTTCGTAACACTACGTCACGCGTGAACGGTCATTCCGAATGTTCAATAAACATGACAAGTCTTGTTTTCCACATTTGAGCATTGCCTTTTGTTTTTACTAATTTAAAGAGGAAACTGCAAAATTTGAATAGCGATTTGGAATTTTCGAGTTTTCAAAATGTTCCGACCAGCGGCCGTAAATTCCCTAGGTCAGGAATATAAGCCTCCCATCTCCTGATCAGCTCATCTAACAAAAGGCGCAGTTTGAAAGATCATTTGAGCGTGTGATTTTCGCCTCCTCAAATAATCACTTAACGCATCACGTGAATCCAGTTCGACATTGGTTTCGTTTGCTGTCATTGTACGAATACAGGCTTTGAGTAGCAAGCCTTCCTCTTTTTTTCTGCAAACGGTAAACGCACGTCGACAGAAATTATACTCCCGGGGCAGAAGCTCGCCTGCACTCCTTTTTTCATTCTATAAAAATATATTTTATAAGAATATCGATGGTGAAATTTGCAAAATTTTAAGAATATTTTAAGAATAAACCCCAAAGCTGAGATTTTAAAAAGAATATCCTTTTCTGTGTTGAAAATTTGTAAATACAATACATTATATGTTTTTATCTAAACTTGATATATGAAATTCCTCCTTTTTCTAAATAGCAAAACTAGGAAAAAAAACAGCAAAAAAAAAAGCACTAGCCGTATAACATTTCTGAAAAAAAGTTCTATGTGTCATATCAGGATTTATTGCCTGCAGTCCAACATTTGCTCCAATTTTTTTCTTTTTTTACAAAAAAAAAAAGACTACGGTCGAACCTCCCGTAAGCGACCACCCAAAATGTCAAGCCTAGGTGGTCGCTTACGGGAGGTCGTCGCTTACGAGAGCTCAGACCATTTTGCCGGTCAAAATTTTACCTCATTAGCATACGGTAACTGCAGAGAATTACCCATGCTTTAAATGTCTTATTTACGTGAAAAGTCAATTTCGAAAAGAAAAAAAACCGGTACTTTTCGCTAAGAAAATTTCCATCTCTTGTACTACCCAGGAATGCAATGATGTAAAAACATCTTGCATTGTGTCCAATTTTCGGTCTATAATCTGTTCAATGGTCGCTCACAGGAGGTTAAAAACAAAAGAAAATTTCAAACTTTTAGCTCTAAAAGTGGTCGCGGTCGCTTACGAGAGGTGGTCGCTTACGAGAGGTTCCAAATATAGTGATCTGACTTAGAAACTTTTGGTATTTTGAAAAATTGGTCGCTGAGGAGAGGTGGTCGCAACCGGAGGTTCGACTGTATTTCTCCGGCTAGCTCTTCTCGTACCAGAGAAGATAAGAGAAATGGACGAATGAATAAAACTACATAGCCTCTGTAAGGCACAAATGTTCTACTTTCAAACTTGGAACCTCTAGAAATATGGTGTCCATGGTGGTCAGTTTGTCGCACAACAGATAGAACAGAGTCTCTTGTGTCACATGGATCTTCAAAAAAACGCCATGCGTTTTACATCTCTTACTTTCCAGTGTCATCTCCGTCACGTATCTGAACGTCGCGCGTAAATAGGTTGTTTTTCATCACATGTTCAAAACACTGTTCACACGTGACATAGAATGACTGCAAGCACATTCCAGCGGTGCCCATGAGATTGCTTGACATCAACTTAGATTTAGATTTAGTTAAAGAATTAAAACTCTTGGGCCTAACTATAGACAGCTCATTAACTTACAAGACCCATGTTAAATCTGTATGTGATAAAGTCAATGCTAAAGTTGCTGCTCTTAGGAGGGTACGAAAGTTTATATACCTGCTGATGTGATGATCAATATTTACAAGGCCTTCATCTTACCAAACTTGGAATACTGTGCACCTGTTTTAGTGGGACTTTCATCTGCACTTTCTAACAAGCTAGAATTTACTAATCAGTTTGCTATCAGAACACTAATGAATCGATATCTGCCCAAGTCAACTCCACATGGCGATCTACTTAAGATAGTAAACATCAAGTCCCTGGAGCATCGCAGATACATGCAAGCCTTAATCCTTCTTTATAAATCTTTATTTATTACGGGGCCAAACTACATCAAGAAATTGTTCTCCTTGCGTTCTAGCAATTATGACCTAAGAGGCTATTGTAAGCTTAATCAGCCTACCTTTAAATCAAAGTATTTGCATAAATCTTATCGCGACATAACTTCACGTTTATGGAACAGCCTACCAGACAATATAAGAGGAGCGTTCTCTCTCAGAATTTTCAAAAATTTACTGAACAATGTTAACCTGACTACCGAGGCCAAATGTTGCTGTAATCTTTGTATCGATTAGTTTATATATGTAAATTTTTATAGTCTACTTTTTAAATTCTATAGTCTAGTTTTTGTACTTTTATTGAATAGATAATATATTTAAATTTTACATTTTAATTTTAGCATACACGTTCACATTTAACGAGCCCCACGCATACTGGTGAAATGTGTCTAAATAAAGTACTCACTACTTACTTACTTACTTACTTACTTACTTACTTACTTACTTACTTACTTACTTACTTACTTACTTACTTACTTACCTACTTACTAACTAACTTCTGATCACTTCCTCACAAGAAGCGCTCAAAGATGGAAGCAATATTTCTGAAGGTCGTAGATTTTGAATGGAGCCACGGATTTAAATGAATCGCTCTCATCTGCGTTATTTTTGACATAAAAATGTTGTACGAGAGCGACAAGTATGAGTATTTTGACACCGCTACCACAGTAAATCGAAATCGTATTAATACTTGCGTGGAGAACTTTGGTTCAACTCCAAGAATCCCGTCGATCACGCTGTTCGTGAGGATGGCGGGCAGGATCATATTTTTGCCAATAACTTTACAAGTCAAATCAAGCAGCACTTTCCAGATCGCAAACTTGAGGTGGCCTTCGAGTCGTTACCTAAAGACGCAAGTATTTTGAATATTACGGCTTCAATAAAATCTCCGGGTTACAATCGCCAACTTTAATTTTGGAGCAGTTTCTTTATTGATCTATACTCAAACCATCCTATTGTAGCATGGATGGATAGCGATGTCACATTTCTTACACCAGTAACAAAAAGCAACCATATTCAACGGCTCAAGGATACGCATCCTGGGTTCTTAGTGCTCCATGAAGATCCCCCGTGTGAGAACATGGGCGCATACTACCAAAATGGCGCTGGGGTTACCGATGGTGGCGGATTTCATGACGTATTTTCCTGTCTATATTTACCGCGACACTTTCACGCACTGCAGAGAGTACATTCTAAAGAGATTTAATACAAGAACCTTTGAAGAAGCACTTATGTCCTAGCGCCTATCTAATATCTCCAGTCAACGTTGTGATAAGCTACGCTTGGTTCTTCGAGAGATCGATATGACTGGAATCTAAAGATATGCTGTATACTGTCTGTCACAAAGAGCAGCCGATAACCAACAGGCGCTTTGCTCCACTCGGTCATTTTCAGCGGACACTAACCTGGTTCTTTTTAATCACGATCTTATGAAACTCACAACGGGGTTCAGAGCCACCTTAAATTTTCGAAAATTTAAGGTGGCGCTGAACCCCATGCACAGAATTTTTTTAAACTTTGCCAAAAGTTGCGTCTTATCATGCTTATGAAAAGCTGATAATATAAAAAAAATTTCACCGTGTCGTTTTTGAATTATAAGCCCCTAAAGCTGTAATGAAGGGTGTTTTTAGGAGGTCACACTGTTGCTATGATAACCTGTTGTGTCACGAAAATGATGACAACGTGTTCACCAATGCTTGGGCAGTTTTTTGATACTATGATTGTAGCATTAAGTGATAAAGAGTGGTTATAACGACCCGTCCAGATATAAGTGCTACAAACTGTTTTGAGCCACCTCAATAGAAGTGACCGTTTAATAGGGATTTTATTTACAGTATTTTACTCACAGCAATTCTAAGATTTTGATAACTGGCCGCTTAACAGAGGGTGGCCGCTTAATGGCGGTTTGCCAGTATTCCATACAATAAACGTTTTGACAAAATCTACAATGTACTGTAGTCCTAGAATTTAGAAAAAAGTTCTGGATAATCCATTCAATTCATGATCACCTCGTACATATTTACAATGATTTTACAGAATGTAAATTTTCATGAATTTCTTCATCTTTATGGGTTTGCATACGCGCCTCACATTTCAAATATCTTTTCAGTACAAGGAACAAAACAACGAAAGAACAACGATTATTTAGGGTCGTGAACCGACTTTTTTTGTTTAATCTATAGTTCGAGCGCTCTCAAGTTTTCTTCTTAAGCTCTGCGCTAGCGACGATCGCATGTTGTCTTGACATGTTGATCATTTCTAGTTCTTTTAATTCATTTCCGCGTCTCCGCACCAAAACATTGAGTATCACTATACTCTTTATTCCTCAGATAGACTTCGATGCTTACAAGATTTTTCCTTAATTTCCAAAATTCCGTGAGAGTGCCATTAATTTATGTACATGTCTCAGTACGATTAACAAGAGCGAAGTAACACTAACTTCTTTGAGGTACATAACAAGATTCACGTTCCGAAATGAAATCTGCCTCTCTTCTGAATACCATTCTATGACTTCTAACAAGTGGACTTCATTTGAATTCCATCCAGTCCTACGCATTTACATCACCCTGCGGTTAAGCACATTCCAGCGGTGCCGATCAGGTTGCTTGACATCAACTTCTCATTACTTCTTCACCAGACACGCTCAAAGATGCAAGCAAAATTCATCACAGGCTACCAGTATTTGGTATAAATTCCTTTGTTAAAGCTCAGAAAAAAACAGAACAGAAGGATTTCGTATGTAAGACAAACAGAGATTTGTGAAAGCTTTGTTTGTCGAAAGTATTAATTTAAATGGCTTTCAATGCCAGAAAAGTTTTACAATGAAAGTTTGAGCTGAATTTTATTGCCGTCAAATCGCTAGAAAATTGTCTGTAAAATTCCCGCAATGCATTACTACCAGTTTGTTGTGTTTTTTTGGTCGATCTCCGAGTGTCGAGTGCCTTTGTTGAACCAGCTGATTCAGCTCTTGCTCGCTTTAATTCGCAAATCTCGTAGGTGGAGGCCCAGCAAAAAAATTAAGCTCGAAATTTGCTAGCTCACGGAAATAATATTCCCCATGTCCGGAAGAATTATTAGATTTTTCCATATTTCAGAGGAACAATAGGAATTATGTCTTACATAGTGTCAACATCGATGAAAAAAATTGCCGAGACAAAGTACAAATAAACAAACTGACGTGAGCGTGCAAGGCACGGGCAAATGGTCGAGCGCGTTAGCCAGTCAGAAAGCGCGCTTCGATAAAGCTATGTTATAATACGCATTTACATCACCCTGCGGGGACATTTAAGCACATTCCAGCGGTGCCGATCAGGTTGCTTGACATGAACTTCACATCACTTCTTCACAAGAAACGCTCAAAGATGCAAGCAAAATTCTCGACGATCGGAAGGTTTGGATGGAGTGATGAATTCAAATTGATCGCTCTCACCTGCGTTATTTTCAGTATAAAAACGCTGTACGAGAGCGAAAAAAATGGGTAACGGAACGTTTGGAAGTTTTCGTGAGGGACTGGTGTGGGCCTTAGGCCTGACCATACAAATAAAGCTGCGGTTTCAAATTTCTCCGGCGTATTGTAGACTGGGTCCCTCTGTGTTAGTTGGATACTGTATGTTTTTATACACGCTTCATTTCCTACGTACTAGGAAATAACTCAGTTGTAAAGTTAACTGTTTATGTTTATGTACGTAAGTCATGATAAATCTATTCCCTACAAAATGGTCAAAAACAACAGACTTCAAAAGTTAGGCTTGAATTTGAATTTCATGCGTAGACACCATCTAACGACGGCTATTAATTATTCATAAAAGCGGACAAAGAAATTTTTTTATACAAATAAGTGTCTCCATCTTTCTGGCAGACGCGAGATGTTCCACAGGGCTTCATCATAATCTTAATTAAAAAGACAAGGTTGCAATGAAACACAGGTTTTTCTGGGCCTTGAATCGCTTTGCATTGACGCGAAGGTTTCAATTCGTCGCCCTATTGATGACCTTCAGTGGCATTATTTTATGGAACTCTATCAACATCAATAACAAGAGCGAAGTAGCAGCCCCGTCATATAACCTCGCTGACAAAGCAAGACAAAATCGTGATGGCACTTCCATGGAAAATTCTACCCCATCGATCTCGCTGTTCGTGAGGATGGCGGGCAAACTGAAAGAACACAGGACTCGTTTTTTCTGTGACTTGTTCAGGACTGCTGTTCTCTTCTGGCCTGCATCGTTTGGGAAGACAGTCGTAGTTCTTGACGAAGAATCGGAGCAGGATCATATTTTTGCCAGAAACCTCACAAGTCAAATCAAACAACACTTTCCAGATCGCAAACTTGAGGTGGCCTTTGAGTCGTTGCCCAAAGACGCAAGTGTTTTAAAGTTTAAGGGTGCTCGAAAATCCCCGGGTTACAACCGCCAACTCTGGAGCAGTTTCTTTATTGATCTATACACAAACGACCACATTGTAGCATGGATGGATACCGATGTTGCATTTCTGGCACCCGTAACAAAAGCAACCATATTTAACGGCTCAAGGATACGCATCCTGGGTTCTCAGTGCTCTATGAAAATTGGCTGGGTGCGAAAGTGGGCGAACGCTACCGAAATCGCGCTTGGGTTACCGATGGTCGCAGATTTTATGACGTACTTTCCTGTCTACATTTACCGCGACACTTTTACGCACTGTAGAGAGTACATTCTAAAGAGATTTAATGCAAGTAACTTTGAAGAAGCCTTTCAGAAGATATACCAAGGTGCTAGGTTGATCTCACCTGTCAGTGTAGTGATTAGTTACGCTTGGTTCTTCGAGAGAGATCGATACGACTGGAATCTAAAGATATGCAGTAAGCTGAAATCATACAATAGACGGCTTCCAGTCGGCCACAAAATTACGCCACAAGACACAGAGGATATTCTGTCCCAGCCCCAAACGGCTTTCCATGTGCCTTGCCCAAAAGAGCCTCTTTCCCCAAACATCGTGATTAGTTACTGTCTGTCACACGAGGCAGCGGGAAACCCACAGGCCATGTGCTCCAATTATTCAGTTTCACTAGCCGATAACTTTGTTCTTTTTCACCACGATCTTCAAAGGATCACTCCAGGTAAAACACCGTGCACTGGTAACAAGAAAACCGACCACTGTTTAAAAGTTCTAGATCGTCATTACAAACAAGTTGGGATGGACATCAGAAAAGGACGCAAAATACAATGGGAGGATTTTGAAACAGTCGAAACCCTTGCAAAAGAACTTGACATTATATGCACAATGAAGGCAAAGGGAAAAAAAGACAGACTGGTTAGAATTGATAACTTAGAGTCACAAGTGTGATTATGAAAATATCGAGGGACCCCAGCCAGTATAAATCACATGTAGTTAAGTTTTAAAACGTTCTCGGCTAAAAGTATCATACAAGCACAAGCTTTCGGCTGCATAAAGGTGAGTCTTCAATGGGTGAAATGATGAAAGAGGCGCCGCCGGCTAAAAGTGTTAAAATATAGTGTGATTGCAAGAGAAAATAATGCAGATATTATTTAGAATTTTTGCTCAAAAGAGCCGATGCTTTATCGTCCTGGGAGTGGAAAAGGGCACAACTTGTACAGCATTCTTTTGCATAATGTTGTTCCATAGTTCTATTTTATCTACTGATTTGAGTTGATAACTTGGAGTCTCAATCAGTTCTTATTATGAAAATTTGGAGGGATTGCAGCCAGGATGAATTATAGTAAAGATTGAAAACGTTTTCGGGCTAAAAATATTGTTAAAAAAACACAAGCCGCAGTTTCCTCTGATAATTAATTAAAGAAATAAATAGACTAAGGTAATGGAAATAAAGTGCATCAAATCCCCATTATTTTTTTTTTTCGTTAAAACGAATCTACTTGTTGTTTAAAATACTTCTGCGAAAACATTTTTGGACTCGGTTAAATCCTCGATTTTCTGTGCCCCGACGAAATCTCGAAAATAGCTCCAAAACACCGCCATTTTGTTTCGCGACCGAGTTTAAAGGAGAAGGTCATTCCAAAAACCGCGTATTTTTTCCATCACCAATAAAAAGTTCACACTGAGTCGAGTTACTCACCGTTGTTTAAGCTTCTGAAGTGGATGTGATCCCAACGAAAAAGAAGTGAAAAGTTCGACGCCGGCAGCCGCCATTTTGAAAGGATCTTGCAGGCCAGGCCGCATATCCGTGACGTCATTCCGTCCGAATTGGTGCGGAGCTCAAAGGCTGAAGCTCTTCCTTTCTGTTCGTTTATTCAGCTGTGAGCTAAAATGTTCGGCCCTGGGCTGTAAAACCCGAACCGAAAAGGATAAGGAAAGAGGAGTGACTTTCCTTAATTTGCCTGCAAAGAACAAAAAATTGCCAAAGAAGTGGTTCGAACAGCTACGTCGGGATCGGATAAGAGATTCATGCAAAAGAACTCGAAAATGGGTATGTGTCCAACGAGCATTTCACAGACGACTGTTTCAAAACTGAATACCGATTTGAGCTTGTGGGTGGAAACACAAGAAAGAGGTTATTGACGAAAAATTCTTTCGACAATTTTTCAACGGAAGGCCCTTGTAAAGGCACGCATTACAAGCGAACGGCGCATCGCAAGGAACGAAAAGAGGTAGCTATTAGTTATACTTTTCATTTTTGCCCTGCAGAACTGTCGTTGATTTGATTTGGTAAATATTATTTCTGCGCAAGAAATTGAAGCTCCTCGCTGGACTACAGGGCTCGAGTTTCAAGAAAAAACCTTGGGTCCAGCTGGCCCCTAAGTTTTCAAGTTTGGTCGCCAGCACAAGTATTTTAGTCGCCAAAAATTTTCGACCCTTCAGGCTTAATATATTTAACGAAAAAGACGCTAAAGCGGCGTGAATCACGGGTTTTTTTCGTGTATAATCAGTTTGCCGCTTTTTTTTCTATAATAACAGGGAAAATGGCTAAATGAAACTCTTTTTTTCATTTACCAGTCTTACCAGTATTTATAAAAAAGCTTCCATGTTGCAAGCTTTGATTCGTTATTTTTCGTATCCTGGCGCTAGGTTTTTCGTGTTTTCGTGTTCACTGTTGCATAGCGACTGTAGGCGCTTTTTGGAAGTGACTTATTAAATTTCTTAGGGTACCGTGGAAACTTCAAATGCCCTGCAGATTTCTTTAAAATTACAAGTCAGACTAACCCGCTACGGTTTTCTTTTATCGAAAAAGTATTTTTTGCGATTTGTAAATCGCTTGCGTGGGCCAAAATCAGAGCGTGTTTAATAATCGGCCTTGACAGCCAGGGATGGGTTAAAATATTTACAAATTTTTAAATGCTGTCTAATTTGATTTGAAATACATCGGAAGAAGTAGTTAATTGTACATCAGTCCTATATCGACAACTACCGATAACAAGTCCTGCTATAGCGAAATCCGATATCCGCATGTAAATAATATTATTCTATGCATCATAGAATGTATCATTCCAAAAATCAAAAAGAGAAAAAGAATAATGATAATAATACAAAAAATTGAAACCTAGTTTACCATCGGAACAGTCCTAGTTACTTTGTTGGTCAATAACTACACCATCCTTTGTAAAACTGCCACCTCAAACTGAAATCAAAAGAAAAGTATCCTTGCCTCAGAGTCTCAAACTACACAGGATACTCAGTGAATTAAAGGAAACAACTATGCTGTAATTTTATTACGCTATGTTGCTCCTGGTTCATTTTTTCAATTCTAATCAACAAGCTTGAGTTGATAGCCCTAATCTCACATAATCTGAGTGTGTCTACTCGCTCATTATTTTTTTTGTCCTGTAAAGAGATCAAGAGACATCGGGAAATGAAGAATCAGTTAAATGTGTTCCTATCTCTTCTTTCAAACAATTTTATGAGCCATATGCGAGCAGCAACAGTAGAATCTATCTGTAGGGTAATTTTGAAATTTACCAGATAAGAAAAAACTGCCAAACTTTAACTACACGTTGCTATTGTATTAGGGTACAGAAGGAGCTGTTTAGCAGGGCAGAGGAAGTAGTGTGAGAGCGAGAGGGTTGCTCTTTTCTCGCAATCCGTGTTCACCAAGTAACATCTGCCCCGATAACTTCCTGTTGTCAGCTATAAATTAGTTTGTACACTGTTAATTCCAAGAACAATGGCAGGTTCTACATGTATACCTGACATTTAGGCTCCTTTTCTTCAGTAATAGAGTAATTGCTATAAGAGTTTTATTTCCCTAATATATTGAGGATTGTATGCAAGTTACTTCAGTTTTAAAATGTTTATTAAAACATATGATGCTGACTCTTACTTTAAAACAACGTATATTTACAAGGTTTTGGGCACAGGGAATTACCTTTCCCCGTGCTCCTGGGGGGCTTTGTGATGTTGAACTGGCCTACGAAAAAAGAAAGAAAGAAAATGAGAATAAGGCCAGCATAAATTACTATTCAAATTAGTGTAAAAATCAATTAGTCATAATAATAACTAGTTTTCCTTGTATTATTATAAAAAAAAAGAAAAGAAGGTTTAGAAAAATCAAAAAATTGCAAATAAAAATTTTACTTACCCCCCATCCCCGGTTTCCTGTACCGGATAATTTCATCGCTCTTCTGGAGCCCCTAAGATTAGGGCCCGAACAAGAGCTGCGATTATTATGGTAAGTAGACCAAATTGCATCTGCAAATAATATAGTAAAAAAGTTAATTACATTGGGATTGAATAATGGGTACATCATTTAGCATTAGCGAAAAATTGTATTATCTTTGATTGGAACTCGAAGATTTTATTCCCGGTATAATAAGAGAGTTAAATTAACAGTAACAATATGTACAAAGAAGGTCCAAAACAAGAAATAGAACTAAAAGGAAAGAGTTGGATTAGTCACAACCAAAACATTTCTTTCATTTGTGTCCTGAAATTTGACCCTGTTTAAATACTTTCGCCCTTGAAGTAAGCGCTTATTCGGATGTTCTAGATTTTCGTTGCTCAGAGCACTGCCTTTTTTTTCTAGTATTAATGGTTTAAAAATTTACACTAACTTCATTAAAGGTAAAGACGGATGGAATTTATTTCATTATCCTTTTTTCTAGAAATTCCAGCCAACAGATTTCTGTCTTGCACGTGGTCACACTGCAGAGTACAATGGCCTTCCGAGGGGTCAAAGCTAAGAGCTTCCAGCTACATAACCCCGATTAACTGGTGTTTGGGACAGATGATTTGATGCCAAAAAAAAAACAAAATAATAAGACCGCTACATTTGCTTCCACTGGCTAAGCGAGGTAGGTTCACGAAAGATTGCAGCAAATTACACTGCTGCTTCAAGACAGCTACGCAGTGGCGCTATGGCCTGTTTCGCGTTGTACAACGAGTAATGAAGAAATAGCTATCCGAAATGAGGAAATACATACTAACAGATGCATTCCTTCCATTTTCATTCCATCAACCGATGGCGAACGGAAAAATTAGCTCAAATCATAATCTTTGTCCCGTTTGCGGATGTACACAAGCAAAAAAGTCAGTCTCTGCAAAGATTAATCTCTCTGTCGATTAAAGTATACATGTTCTCAATTTTTGTACAGTTTTACGATCCTAACATTGGACAACCGTATAGGAAATGTTTTGAACAGTTCTGTTCCCACGATCACACAACTGTGTGTGTGTATTCTCGCAATAACTAATTCATTGAAATCATTCCTTACCTCACTCATCGAATTCTCCTGCCAGCAGATCAGATTATAGGCGTTCACTATTAACAATGCTTTCTATCATCTCTTTCCACAAAAGGAAGGCTGTTGTTGTTGTTGTTGTTTTTTGTTGTTTGTTTGTTTTTTTTTTTGATTGACAGTTCATTGTTTTCCACCACTAAGGAAATTTAAACAGATTTCTGCTTCGTCGTTGCAGAAAAAGTACCAACTGATGCACTCAAGGTACAGTTTTTTTTTTTTTTTCGCAATTATCTTGGTGCTAAGAACACTTACACAGTGGGTGTTGGCTGGAATTCGGTTTTCTTATGTTGCCGTGTCACTTTTTGCTGCCGATGGAGTCTGTTATCGTCCAGCAATAATGTTCCGCAGCGCTTAACTACGTTAAAAAGAAAAACATTCGTTGTCTTATATGATGGCGGTTCCGTTTTGTCCTACTAGTCGGAGATTTGCACAACGGAAAATGCATCTAGCGGAGGAAGAGGCAAATCTGGGAGTAACTGGAACATTGAATATAATATCAAGATGATTAAGGAAAATTATACATTACTCATTGACAGAATGTGTATGCATTGTATCTTCAACGAAATCTGCACTTCTGGACCTGCCTTTTTCATAAAAAGTGCGTGCTGAAACCGAGAGGAACTCAAACGCAGGTTAGTGATGTAGCAAAGATTAGCGCAAAATGCCACTGCTACAATATACAGTGGAGAATTACGCAGCTCACAGTTAACATTGCGGAATCCGGTAGGTTTGCCCTCATGTAGGTTCTGCTGCATTAAAATTGATTCCCCTACACCATTAGCAGATGTTTCGCCAACCCTGAAGTTTAAACACGATGTTTATTTTACCATCAAAAAAATTTGAGAGTCCTTACATTATAATCACGAGGCATTAAACCTCCGCCTGAAAGCTCTACAGTGCGGCGAATCGACAGGTTTTCTGCGAAGTATTTTGGAGAACAAGTTACGGAAATTTTCCCAGTTTGGACTAAACTATTTATAATCGCTTTCTTTCTATAGTTCCTGGTTTAGTAAGGTGGAGTTAAATAATATGTAAAATACTTATAAGGAGTCCAGTAAAATTCTAAACACTAGTATTCTCTAATATACATAAGTTAAACATTAGTTAAGATGTTATTTATATGGCACGTTTCTTGTTACCTGTACATGTACAACGTTGTTTTCGCAAATCCATTTTCTTTCTTTATAGGTCAGTTATGTGCAATTGTTAATGTGCACACTGTTAGATTCTTTGTTGATTTGTATAGAATTGTTGTGAGTCCTGTTAGAAAAGAATTTATGAACAACAAGCAGCTTGCTTGGAATCATTGTGTTTAGGGGGATTCCAAAAACTTGCTATTGAGCACCGCGCGGAATAAGGATACTATTTTACAGGCAACTAATGAGGGCCAGAGCCAAATGCATGGATCCTTTTTTTTTTTTACATCATATTAAACAATAACCCTCCAAAAAGCATTTCTTATTCCTGGTAGCACTTATAGTACATTTTGCCATTTCTTTCTCAGTATATTATTGTACGCTTTGAGATATTTAATTCAGTGATGTCGTTCTATCAAATATGGAAGTGCTATATTATTCGTACACTCCTGTCACTCTCTCCATCCTAATTATTCTAAAGGCAAAACAAAATTAAAAACTTTCAACAGTACTTAACAGTTTCACATAGGGCCCTCCTTCGAAAATTTCTAAGAATACCTTCAATGGTTTTTATTTGTATTACGTGAATTTGATTTTGTGAAAAGATGTTATAATATGTTAAAGATCAAATGATGTAAAATTACCATGTCGGGGTACTATTTAAATGACATAAAGAATAGGGTAACAGGCTTTTACCTTCTTTTTCATCAATCTTTCCTTTGCTCTCTTTGAACGAGACAAAATGGATTGTACAATTGCCAAGAATTTCCATTTTATTACACTTGTAGTGTTCTGTAGAAGCTGTTGTCTCCACCTTCCAATATGGTAATTTTAGTAATCTTCTGCATAAGGTTATTTTCTTTAAACAAGTTGCAACTCAAGCACTCCCCCTAAAAAGAGAACACAAAACATCAGATTAGTTACAACACTAGTTATTTGTGCTTCTTTGCCTTTCAATACAAATAGGTAACTGTTTTTCATATACATCACCATTGCAAAAGTATTCATTTCAATGTTGGTACAGTTTGTAATAATATATTTCCGTAAGGTAACTTCAGAAGTTTACAGCACTATGCTTCTCCAAATTTGAACCAATCTCCTTTACAGAAGAAACTCTTGCTCTAATATACATGAGGCTTAAAGTTATAGAGACTTCTATTAGGAGCTAAATTAAGTAGTTTGACACAGTTTCTAATCTGAGTAACTACATAAGGATCAGAATGTTCTGGAATGTTCTTATACGAATTGGTCACGGCTGAATGACTTCCGGTTCTAGATTGTTCTAGAACTTGACTTAGACAATTTTTCGTAACACTACGTCACGCGTGAACGGTCATTCCGAATGTTCAATAAACATGACAAGTCTTGTTTTCCATATTTGAGCATTGCCTTTTGTTTTTACTAATTTAAAGAGGAACCTGCAAAATTTGAATAGCGATTTGGAATTTTCGAGTTTTCAAAATGTTCCGACCAGCGGCCGTAAATTCCCTAGGTCAGGAATATAAGCCACCCATCTCCAGATCTGCTCATGTAACAAAAGGCACAGTTTGAAAGATCATTTGAGCGTGTGATTTTCGCCTCCTCAAAGAATCACGTAACACATCACATGAATCCAGATCGACATTAGTTTCGTTTGCTGTCATTGTACGAATACAGGCATTGAGTGGCAAGCCTTCCTTTTTTTTTCTGCACACGGTAAACGCACGTCGACAGAAATTATACTCCTGAGGCAGAAGCTCGCCTACACTCCTTTTTTCATTCTATAAAATTATATATTAGATAAGAATATCGATGCTGAAATTTGCAAAAGTTTAAGAATATTTAAAGAATAAACCCCAAAGCTGAGATTTTAAAAAGAATATCATTTTGTGTGTTGAAAATTTGTAAATACAATACATTATATGTTTTTATCTAAACTTGATATATGAAATTCTTCCTTTTTCTAAATAGCAAAACTAGGAAGAAACAGCAAAAAAAGCACTAGCCGTGTAACATTTCTGAAAAAACTTTCTATGTGTCATATCAGGATCTATTGCCTGCAGTCCAACATTTGCTCCAAAATTACTTTAGCACCATCAAGATCAACAAATCGGAAATGCCATAAGCTATAATCTAAGAATATTAACAAGGCTATTTGCAGCCTAAAATCGACAGAAAAATAACACTATTGAGCCTAGGCCGGAAAAACATTTTTGTTTTTGCTTTTGTTTTTTTTTTTTTACAAAAAAAAAGACTACAGTCGAACCTCCCGTAAGCGACCACCCAAAATGTCAAGCCTAGGTGGTCGCTTACGGGAGGTGCTCGCTTACGAGAGCTCAGACTATTTTGCCGGTCAAAATTTTGCCTCATTAGCATACGGTAACTGCAGAGAATTAACCATGTTTTAAATGTCTTATTTATGTGAAAAGTCAGTTTCGAAAAGAAAAAAAAACCGGTACTTTCCGCTGACAAAATTTCCATCTCTTGTACTACCCAGGAATGCAATGATGCAAAAACATCTTACATTGTGTCCAATTTTCGGTCTATAATCAGTTCAATGGTCGCTCACGGGAGGTTAAAAACAAAAGAAAATTTCAAACTTTTAGCTCTAAAAGTGGTCGCGGTCGCTTACGAGAGGTGGTCGCTCACAAGAGGTTCCAAATATAGTGATCTGACTTGGAAACTTTTGGTACTTTGGAAAACTGGTCGCTGAGGAGAGGTGGTCACTTACGAGAGGTGGTCGCAACCGGAGGTTCGACTGCATTTCTCCGGCTAGCACTTCTGGTACCAGAGAAGATAAGAGAAATGGACCAATGAATAAAACTACATAGCCTCTGTAAGGCACAAATGCTCTCCTTTCAAACTTGGAACCTCTAGAAATATGGTGTCCATGGTGGTCAATTTTGTCGCACAACAGATAGAACAGAGTCTCTTGTGTCACATGGATCTTCACAAAACGCCACAAATTTTACATCTATGACTTTCCAATGTCATCTCCGTCACGTATCTGAACGTCGCGCGTGAATTGGTCGGTTTCCATCACATGTTCAAAACACTGTTCACACGTGACATAGAATGACTACAAGCACATTCCAGCGATGACCATCAGGTTGCTTGACATCGACTTCTGATCACTTCCTCACAAGAAGCGCTCAAAGATGCAAGCAATATTTCTGAAGGTCGCAGACTTTGAATGGAGGCATGGATTTAAATTAATCGCTCTCATCTGCGTTGTTTTTAGCATAAAAATGCTGTACGAGAGCAACAAATATGAGCATTTTGACACCGCTGCCAGAGTAAATCAAAATCGTATTCACGCTTGCGTGGGGAACTTTAGCATCCCGTCGATCACGCTGTTCGTTAGGATGGCTGGCAAACTAAAACAACACAGGACTCGTCTTTACTGTGATCTTTTCAGGACTGCTGTTCTCTTCTGGCCTGCATCGTTTGGAAAGACAGTCGTTCGGTAGTTCTTGATGAAGAATCGGATCAGGATCATATTTTTGCCAATAACTTAACAAGTCAAATCAAGCAACACTTTCCACATCGCAAACTTGAGGTGGCCTTCGAGTCGTTACCCAGAGACGCAAGTATTTTGAATATTACGGCTTCAATAAAATCTCCGGGTTACAATCGCCAACTTTGGAGCAGTTTCTTTATCGATCGATACCCAAACGATCCTATTGTAGCATGGATGGATAGCGATGTCACATTTCTTACACCAGTAACAAAAGCAACCATATTTAACGGCTCAAGGATACGCATCCTGGGTTGTCAGTGCTCCATGAAGATCCCCCGTGTGAGAACATGGGCGCACACTACCAAAATGGCGCTTGGGTTACCGATGGTGGCGGATTTCATGACGTATTTTCCTGTCTATATTTACCGCGACACTTTCACGCACTGCAGAGAGTACATTCTAAAGAGATTTAATACGAGTAACTTTGAAGAAGCATTTAAGAAGTCCTACCATAGCGCCTTTCTAATATCTCCAGTCAACGTTGTGATAAGTTACGCTTGGTTCTTCGAGAGAGATCGATATGACTGGAATCTAAAGATATGCTGTAAACTGACGTTATACATTACACGTTTCCCAGTCGGCCACAAAATTGAACCACAACACACAGAAGATATTCTCTCTCAGCCTCAAACAGCTTTACATATTGATCATACTTTTCAGATAAACACAACATTTTTTCTTCCCAACATTTTTGTTAGTTACTGTCTGTCACAAAGAGCAGCCGATAAACAACAGGCGATTTGCTCCACTCGGTCATTTTCAGCGGACACTAAACTGGTTCTTTTTAATCACGATCTTATGAAACTCACACCGGGCCATGAAACACCATGTACTAGAAGCAAGAGAAACCACTGCTTAAAGAATCTAGAGCGCCATTATAACCAAGTTGGGACTGAAATTAATCAGGGGCGTGAAATAAAATGGCGGGACCTTGAAACTGTGGAAAGGCTTGCGAAGGAGGCTGACATTATCTGCAAATATTCTGTCTAGGCAATACGAGTCATAAAACAGTGGAGCTTATCTGAACGGGAAATCCACTCAATCAACGTTTGTAATCGAGCGATCAACAATCTCTTACAAAATAGTTTTTTTGGCAACACCAAGTATTGTGCGCGTTTCCTATTTACCAGGCCTCAGTTTGCCCTATCTTTGTTGTTTTTTTAAACCTTACATTTCGGTTTTAGTTCGAATTCAGAGTCCAGTTATTACGATTTTATTCGAAATTCTTTAAATCTCCTATATCTTCCATGACTCTTGATTTGAGTCCATTTTGAATTGGTTTGCACTTAGCCAAGCTACGTGTATTAAATTGTGGGCGTCTGCTTAATGCCCGGGTTATATAATTAATTGCAGTGATCTGAGGACATCAAAAAGCGCTCAGTAGGACGGCCAAAAGGTTGCCGCGACCGCTTAATAGAAGTGACCGTTTCATAGGGATTTTATTTACAGTATTTTACTCACAGCAATTCTAAGACTTTGATAACTGGCCGCTTAACAGAGGGTGGCCGCTTAATGGCGGTTTGGCAGTATTCCATACAGTAAACGTTTTGACAAAATCTACAATGCGCTGTAGTCTTAGAATTTAGAAAAAAGTTCTGGATAATTCATTCAATTCATGATCACCTCGTACATATTTACAATGATTTTACAGAATGTAAATTTTCATGAATTTCTTCATCTTTATGGGTTTGCATATGCGCGTCACATTTCAAATATCTTTTCAGTACAGGGAACAAAACAACGAAAGAACAACGATTATTTAGGGTCGTGAACCGACTTTTTTCATTTAATCTATAGTTCGAGCGCTCTCAAGTTTTCTTCTTAAGCTCTGCGCTAGCGACGATCGCATGTTGTCTTGACATGTTGATCATTTCTAGTTCTTTTAATTCATTTCCGCGTCTCCGCACCAAAACATTGAGTATCACTATACTCCTTATTCCTCAGATAGACTTCGATGCTTACAAGATTTTTCCTTAATTTCCAAAATTCCGTGACAGTACCATTAATTTATGTACATGTCTCAATACGATTAACAAGAGCAAAGTAGCACTAACTTCTTTGAGGTACCTAACAAGATTCACGTTCCCAAATAAAATCTGCCTCTCTTCTGAATACCATTCTATGACTTCTAACTCGTGGACTTCATTTGAATTCGATCCAGTCGTACGCATTTACATCATCCTGCAGTTAAGCACATTCCAGCAGTGCCGATCAGGTTGCTTGACATCAACTTCTCATCACTTCTTCAGCAGAAACGCTCAAAGATGCACGCAAAATTCATCACAGGCTAACAATATTTGATAAAACTTCCTTTGTTAAAGCTCAGAAAAAAAAAACAGAACAGCAGGATTTCGTATGTAAGACTTCACAAACAGAGATTTGCTACAGCTCTCATGTTCAAGTTTTGTTCGTGGAAAGCATAAATTTAAATGGCTTTCAATGCCAGAAAAGTTTTACAATGCAAGGTCGTCAAATCGCTAGAAAATTCTCTGTAAAATTCCCGCAATGCATTACTACCAGTTTGTTGTGTTTTTTTGCTCGGTCTCCGAGTGCCGAGTGCCTTTCTTGAACCAGCTGATTCAACTCCTGCTTGCTTTAATTCGCAAATCTCTTAGGTGGAGGCCCGGCAAAAAAATTAAGCTCGAAATTTGCTAGCTCACGGAAATAATATTCCCCATCTCCGGAAGAATTATTAGATTTTCCATATTTAGAAGAAAAATAGGAATTATGTTTTACACAGTGTCAACATCGACGAAAACAATTGCCGAGATAAAGTACAAATAAACAAACTGACGTGAGCGTGCAAGGCACGGGCAAATGGGCAGAAAGCGCGCTTCGATAAGGCTATGTTATAATACGCATTTACATCACCCTACGGGGGCATTTAAGCACATTCCAGCGGTGCCGATCAGGTTGCTTGACATCACCTTCACATCACTTCTTCACAACAAACGCTCAAAGATGCATGCAAAATTTTCGACGATCGGAAGGCTTGCATGGAGTAATGAATTCAAATTGATCGCTCTCCTCTTGCTTTATTTTCAGTATAAAAATATTGTACGAGAGCGAAAAAAATGGGTATCGGAACGTTTGGAGGTTTTCGTGAGGGACTGGTGTGGGCCTTAGGCCTGACCATACAAATAAAGCTGCGGTTTCAAATTTCTCCGGCGTATTTTAGACTGGGTCCCTCTGTGTTAGTTGGATACTGTTTGTTTTTATACACGCTTCGTTTGCTACGTACTGGGAAATAAATCAGTTGTAAAGTTAACTGTTTATGTTTATGTACTTTTAAAGTCGTGATAAATCTGTTCCCTACAAAATGGTCAAAAACAACAGACTTCAAAAGTTAGGCTTGAATTTGAATTTCATGCGTAAACACCATCTAACGACGGCTATTAATTATTTGTAAAAGCGGACAAAGAAATTTTTTTACGCAAATAAGTGTCTCCATCTTTCTGGCAGACGCGAGATGTTCCACAGGGCTTCATCATAATCTTAATTAAAAAGACAAAGTTGCAATGAAACACAGGTTTTTCTGGGCCTTGAATCGCTTTGCATTGACGCGAAGGTTTCAATTCGTCGCCCTATTGATGACCTTCAGTGGCATTATTTTATGGAACTCTATCAACATCAATAACAAGAGCGAAGCAGCAGCTCCGTCATATAACCTCGCTGACAAAGCAAGACAAAATCGTGATGGCACTTCCATGAAAAATTCTACTCCATCGATCTCGCTGTTCGTGAGGATGGCGGGCAAACTGAAAGAACACAGGACTCGTTTTTTCTGTGACTTGTTCAGGACTGCTGTTCTCTTCTGGCCTGCATCGTTTGGGAAGACAGTCGTAGTTCTTGACGAGGAGTCGGAGCAGGATCATATTTTTGCCAGAAACCTCACAAGTCAAATCAAACAACACTTTCCAGATCGCAAACTTGAGGTGGCCTTTGAGTCGTTACCCAAAGACGCAAGTGTTTTAAAGTTCAAGGGTGCTCGAAAATCCCCGGGTTACAACCGCCAACTCTGGAGCAGTTTCTTTATTGATCTATACACAAACGACCACATTATAGCATGGATGGATACCGATGTTGCATTTCTGGCACCCGTAACAAAAGCAACCATATTTAACGGCTCAAGGATACGCATCCTGGGTTCTCAGTGCTCTATGAAAATTGGCTGGGTGCGAAAGTGGGCGAACGCTACCGAAATCGCGCTTGGGTTACCGATGGTCGCAGATTTTATGACGTATTTTCCTGTCTACATTTACCGCGACACTATTACGCACTGTAGAAAGTACATTCTAAAGAGATTTAATGCAAGTAACTTCGAAGAAGCCTTTCAGAAGATATACCAAGGTGCTAGGTTGATCTCACCTGTCAGTGTAGTGATTAGTTACGCTTGGTTCTTCGAGAGAGATCGATACGACTGGAATCTAAAGATATGCAGTAAGCTGAAATCATACAATAGACGGCTTCCAGTCGGCCACAAAATTACGCCACAAGACACAGAGGATATTCTGTCCCAGCCCCAAACGGCTTTCCATGTGCCTTGCCCAAAAGAGCCTCTTTCCCCAAACATCGTGATTAGTTACTGTCTGTCACACGAGGCAGCGGGAAACCCACAGGCCATGTGCTCCAATTATTCAGTTTCACTAGCCGATAACTTTGTTCTTTTTCACCACGATCTTCAAAGGATCACTCCAGGTAAAACACCGTGCACTGGTAACAAGAAAACCGACCACTGTTTAAAAGTTATAGATCGTCATTACAACCAAGTTGGGATGGACATCAGAAAAGGACGCAAAATACAATGGGAGGATTTTGAAACAGTCGAAACCCTTGCAAAAGAACTTGACATTATATGCACAATGAAGGCAAAGGGAAAAAAAGACAGACTGATTAGAATTGATAACTTAGAGTCACAAGTGTGATTATTAAAATATCCAGGGATCCCAGACAGTATAAATCACATGTAGTTAAATTTTAAAACGTTCTCGGCTAAAAATAATATATAGATTTTGGCCAGCCTAAAAGCGGAGCTCCTCAATTATTTTTCGGAATGTTGTTACTAATGAAAATAATCCAACATGTCTGTGAGGTAAATTGCGAATGTTTTAATAGTTTCAGCCGGAACTAGGATTACATCAGCAGATCGAGGTGTAAGATGGTGTGAGAAAAAATGAAATGTGTTTGACTCGGGTGACAGGCCTACACGGACTCCAACGGCTCGTGACATCTCTACATTTGCCGTTCTCTCATAAATTCCAACCTCTCAACCTTTTATTTTACTCTTGACTTGTTTTTGAAGGGCACTTAATGTTGCGTTATCAGGATGATTTTTTTAAAAGTAGAGTAGAACCGAAAGACTGTTAGAGGTCAGAGCTCTGCATAGTTTCAGCTGTTATCTATCGCTTTGTAGAGTTTGACACCTCTGTAATTTGCCATGTGCCGAGTAGTGTAGTTTGTCTCTCCTCATTTCTATTGCAGAAATGTATGTTTATTGCAGAAATGTATCTCTTTAAGAGTAAATGCCACTAAAAATCAAAGAAAATTCTAAAAATGTGGCCACGGTCGAAAAATCGATTTTGCTCATAATTTGCCAGTTTGAAGGCCTAGGTAAGTAACTGACGGAAATCAAGTTAGTTTTTTGAAATATCCAATATAACGGCAGAAATTCACGAGAAACGGTTATCGCACCGAAAGCTCAGATTTCACTTCGCGATAATCCGAAATTTTACACTTTTCAGCTTCTTGCTACACAGTCGTTTACATCGCTGTGAAACGTTCTCAACTTTAGATGTGTACATTGATTCTTCCTTAATCAAGAGATAGTGTTCATTTTTATTTCTTGTGTTTTCTGGCCGAACTGAGCCCCGATTAAGTAGACATACTTTTCTAAATAAAACAAAACTCAAAAGTTATGCAAATTCAGTGAGGAAAAACACTGACCGGTAGTGCTTCAAATTGTCTGATATTCTAGCAAAAGACAGTTTAGTCAATGAATTGTAGGCTTACAGTTTCATTTTTGTGGGATCTACCAGCAATTTTGCATGAACACCGATCAAAAATCGAGAAAATTGCAATTCAGCCCCTTTGAAATTTGCAATGTAACGCAACACGCTAAAATAGGTAAGACCATTTTTGTTGGCTTGAGACAGGACAATCAAAGCCTATTAATGTCTTTTACATTTGAAAAGCTTTAAAATCTTTGTTGTTGATGTGCGAAATCGTGCATTAATAAGAGAAGATTGCCCAGTTAACCCGCCGAACGAAGTAAAAAAGGTCTCAATAGTATATACATATTGGAACGATGTTAGGGATTACAAGCTTTATGCCGTCGCTAGCCAGTAGGAGGCTATCTATTCCCACGAAAAGTTAATGTCGTATCGATAACCAAGCAAACAACGCACTTATCAAAGAAGAATCGGAGTAAGCTGGATGAGTTAGAGACGCCCCGCGCGAGTTCGTTCTTCAATACGGTGGAATCTGTGCCGGCACGCAGTTACGGTCATACCGCTCATACAGTGTAACAAGGATATCAAAAGCCACTAAAAGACCTTCGAGGTAAGCAAATACTTTAGGAATGATAAATAAATAAATAATTTCCGTAGTTTTAACGGTCACACTCTCAATGACTAGCCAGAAGCAAGGTAGTCCTGTTCTGGCCCTCTCCTTGTCACGCAACGTCGAGAGGGAGGGTCCCTCGCTCTCGGCTCTCTCCCGACGTTTCGTGACAGAGAAAGGGCCAGAACTGGACTAGTAGCAAGGGGAAAAAAATTGACGCGCGCAAGAATATCACCAATGTTGTATACACGCAATTTGCTTAATTACGTTTGGCCACCTTGTTGCAACATCCAACATCTTACAGGATACTTGTGTTTTCGAATTATTTCGTGTTAACTTATTTGAACTGAAAAGCTTGTTAAACCAGGGTCGAAGAAAGGCTCGTCAACTGAATGAGGCAGTAGTTGGTGATATAAAACGATCCACAAGACTACATGATAAAGCATGATAAAGAGTTGGTAGCACTGACTTTTTCAGAAGTGTAAACGACAACGTAGGTTAAAGATATACCGACATGTCATTGGCTACAAAAATGCTTCATGCTTCAGTGCTAAATAGCAATGAAAACCAACCGTGGCGTCACAAATTTGGTTTGTAAACAAGGCAATTTTTATCAGGAGTTTTTTCTCATCCCCACCCCAGCGTTGTCAATGCAATTCAACTCTTTTCTCTTCCTTTCTCGCCCTGCAAGTTGATCATGAAACTGATACTGACGTCTCTTTTTCCACCCCGATCAATGAGCTGAATGCAAAGGTAGGCTTTTTGTACTGGACGAAGCTTCAAAAGAAAGCGAACTGATAGCTGAATATCGCATAATTTGAAAAAGCGATTGAAGGTTGAGTTCTGGAGAAAGCTCCATCATCTTCTACAGATTTGACGCATCTGCCAAGTCCGTCACGTGCTCGCTGCATAGTAGCACCGCGGACTGCATTGTAAAGCTCTAGTACGCGTTGTTATTTGAGAAAGCTGAACAGTGCGTTTTAGCCGTCCCGAATATCCCTGCTCCTGCAGATTTGAATTGCTTCTGGGAGGAGTTATCTAAGCGCAAAGGGAATCTAAGAGCAACTGGTGGGGAAATACTTTGAACGCTTCAAACACTCCGTCACTTCTCCCGAAGCTGCATAAATTACTTGACCTTCGCCACAGATTGTCATTTCCAAGATTGTAGCATGGGCCAAGTGTATCATGCGTGACACAAAACAGGGAGAGTTAGGGAGTGATTAAGTTTGGTTCTACTCGTATTTTTTCGCTATTACAGGCAATTTCTAAGTTAAATACTATTTCTAAAGCGTTTCAAACGTTAAAGACATTAATAGGCTTTGATTTTCCTGTCTCAAGCCAACAAAAGATTTTTACCTATTTTAGCGTGTTGCGTTACATTGCAAATTTCAAAGGGGCTGAATTGCAATTTTCTCGATTTTTGATCGGCGTTCATGCAAAATTGCTGGTAGATCCCACAAAAATGAAACTGTAAGCCTACAATTCATCGACTGAACTGTCTTGTGCTAGAATATCAGACGATTTGAAGCACTACCGGTCAGTGTTTTTCCTCACTGAATTTGCATAACTTTTGAGTTTTGTTTTATTTAGAAAAGTATGTCTACTTAATCGGGGCTCAGTTCGGCCAGAAAACACAAGAAATAAAAATGAACACTATCTCTTGATTAAGGAAGAATCAATGTATACATTTAAAGTTGAGAACTTTTCACAGCGATGTAAACGACTGTGTAGCAAGAAGCTGAAAAGTGTAAAATTTCGGATTATCGCGAAGTGAAATCTGAGCTTTCGGTGCGATAACCGTTTCTCGTGAATTTCTGCCGTTATATTGGATATTTCAAAAAACTAACTTGATTTCCGTCAGTTACTTACCTAGGCCTTCAAACTGGCAAATTATGAGCAAAATCGATTTTTCGACCGTGGCCACGATTTCTTTGAGTTTTAGGGGCAATTACTCTTAATTATTCGCTCTGGAGGGACAAAGTCGGTGAGCATCAATGTTGATTACTTGCATTCTATATTGTGATGCCGTGCCCGGTTGTTAGATTAAAATGTTTTCACCACGGATCATATTTAGCTTTGTCCGGCGTCGCCAGAGACTGCTGTAGTCTTGGAGATCCGTTCTGTGCCGTCAAAGTTATGTTTCTTCCATCCTGAATTTGTTCGATATTTTCGTCTCCTGAGCTCGATCTTTAGGTTTATACCTCCTTGGTTCGTTTTGGCACAACATGATTTAAATTTAGCTAAATTTAGATGTTCACGTCTGTTGACTGTTTTGCGTCATGTATACATTTGTAAATTGGTTATTTGAGACATTTTTTCGCGCCAGTAAATTGAATTGCTTTGTTCTCTCTCATTCTTTCAAGCCAACCATTTCAAGGGGGCGGTAGAGCATAAACAATGGTGTGACTACAGGCGGATTTTTCTGCCCTCGCGCTTCGCGTGCGCTCGTGTATCGCGCTAAAGCCCGCTAATCTGCCTGTACTGCAGGCCAATTTAACATTGTCTCATGACTCAACTTTGCAGTTTGAAGCATTCAACATTCAAGTCCACGCAATTCAACATTCAACCTCATTGAACTTTCGAATGTGCATGTTTTCAATATTCAACAGCAAGCCAGTCTAGAGGTTACAGATCTTTTCACGGTCCATGGAGCGGAACTGAAATTCGTGGGAGGCAGTGAATGAGAGTAAACCAAAAGCGGGCCAACACGTATCACTCGGGCTCCGTCCACACTACGCCAGAGAAATCTAGAAACGGCGTTTTCACTCTGAAAACGCAACAAATGTTTTCAATCCATACTAAGCCAGAAAAAAATTCAAAACGCACCAATCACCGGCGGCAGAAACGCTTGGGTGCACCCCTGCATTGAGGATTAATCACATGACTATCTTAACGTCATCGTTTTCGAAAAGCCACGTTTTAAAAATGTTTTCCGTCCACTCTAAAACGCAAAACTAGCATTGTCAAATTTCTCCGCTTTCAAAAAACGTTTTGGTAAAGCTCCGTTATAGTGACAGATTGTTGTGGGCGGAAGGGCTTACCATACTCATTCAGTTGCAAAGTTAATTGTGTATGTTTATAGACATAAGTCGTAATAAACTATTTTTGAAAACAGTCCGCTGATTGGTTAAAAATCGTGTTTTCTATTTCTAATCAATGGTCGAAAAGAAGTTAGACTCGAATTTGAATTTCAAAATCAGATACCTCCTGACGACGGCTCATAATTATTCGTAGAAGCGAAAAAAGGAATTTGTTTTCATGCGTATGAGAGTGTTTTCATCTTTCCAGCAGACGCGAGAAGTTCCACACGGCTCTATCAGACACCGCGGAAATACGTTTTTTGACGTCACCGTAACTGGTCAGTGGTCATCACCATCAGGCTGTGCTGTCCATCGATCGATCAGTTCTCCGAGATTAGTATTTTGGTTCGTTTTAAGGTCGAAAATATCCTTGATACTTCTCGTTATTGGTGAGTTTGACGTCCTTAAATGGGTTTTTAATACTCAAACAATGTTCCGGTAATGAATCGGGGTACAGGGGAGTCATTTTGTGTGGAGTAATGTGTAGTTTGCTAACTCGAGCCTGGATCGTGTTGCTTCAGTCGCCCTCGCCTCAGAATTGTCGAAAACAACGATGGGTATCCAGCAAAGCAGAAGATTGGTTCTGTATGAAGCTTTTGCAAGGATTTTGAAGACTAGTTGGATTGCAAGTGTAATTTGCATGAAGTGGTTAAGGTACATGTAAGTCGGGACCGTTTTATTCACACTCACTTTGCGCCGACATGTGGTGCTTGTTCATTTGGATTATATTTCGCAACGCGTCAAAGAAACTTTGATAAGAATTTGTCTTTAAAGACTGGCTTGTTTGGCGTTTCTATCACCTTTCTGACTTTCTGCGCCTTTTGGAACAGGTGAAATAATTTTTTTGTACCTGCCGTTTGCTGTCAGAATAAAACATTTGTTCATTTCATTCACAAGATATTTCTCTATCATTAAAGATTGTTTAAGCCTACATTAACATATAATGGTGGCGTTTGCGAAGGGAGTAGAGATCGAAAATATTGTGATTTGTTGGCCGCAGCGAACGCTGGAAATACTGAAAACATTCAAGACCGCTTAATATGTTCGGTTCATAGACCATTTTTCCTCGCTTGAGGTCTTTTTTGTTTACATCGATTACATGTTGATAGTACATGGAAATTTTCAAGACCGTTTCCTTGTACATGTATGCACAGGTAACTAAATATTTTAAAATGCCCAAACACCTGAATTTGTTTACACGAAACCGCTTCCACTTATGGGATGTGGTCAAGTTTCACATCTTTTGATGCTGAAAAGACATTCAACATTTCAGAGAGGCAGTAATCAACTCTTCAATGAAACCCACTAGTTTATTTTGTTTACTCAGTCATTTGAAGAATTTCGATTTCTATTTCCCAATCTTACATGTGAGGTGTATCAACTGATATAAATAATTGACTGTTGTTTTTCCTTTCATTTAATTTAATTCACATGAGCTTTGCTCAATCACTACAAAATAATTTTTACATTGTATGTGCTTAATGAATCAGACATGTACATATCACGTGCTTTGAATCAATATGAAATTAATTATGATTCCCTTAGTCATAATATTGTATCATCCTCCCTTCTGTAAGATTCTTACTTAACTTGTAACCACTTTATTACAAGACATTATAGCATCTGATGGCAATAAATTATATAATTATATGTATTTATTTTTTTTCCTGTGATGTTTGGCTAACAAGTGGGTTTGTTTATGCCACTGTGTCTCTGAATTGGCTTACTGTCGTCTACAAACCATTGGTAATGTATCTGCGCTACATCCAACTCAGATACTAGACACAAAAGCATGTATTAAAGAACAGATACATTTCTTACAAATTAATATTTATTGCATTTAGTTCATCACTTAAGTTCTACAACATTGCTTTTCTCCAGTGAGAAATTTTGTGCAAAGTCTGAAGTTGTAAGTTGCAAAAACAAGTTCCATCAGTAGTTACAAATCACTTAAAATCAGGCTTTGGTACTGTAAACTGAATGGCAGAAAGCGAGGAAATTAGAAATTGTCTCAAATACACAGGTGATAAAAGAGATAAACTTGACTGAAGTCTACAGACTCCTTTTTTTAGGTTTAGGGTTAAGGTTAGGCCTAAGGGACAAGGTGGGAGGTGCGGTGGCCTTGTGGTTAGTGCGCTCAGCAATGGATCAAGCGGTCCGTGTTTGAGCCCTTGTCAAGGACATTGTGTTGTGTTTTTGGGCAAGACACTTGTACTCTCACGGTGCCTCTCTCCACAAAGGTGTACATATGGGTACTGGTGAATATAATGCTGGGGGTAACCCTGTGATCGACTAGCATCCTATCCGGCAGGGGGTAGTAGAAATACTCCTAGTCGGTTCATGCTACAGAACCCGAGTTAAGCCTGGCCTGATGGGCCACTTGGCTCTATGCAGACTTTACCTTTTACTTAGGGACAAGGTACTGCATCAAGTGGGGGAAGAGACAGTGGAGTCAGAACCTCCCACTTCCCATACCCTGTTCTCCCACTTCCCATACCTCTATCTCTTGACTCCCACCCTTGTTCGTCCTGCTCCTGTCCCCTGTAAATTAAGAGACCCAAAACACATCTTAGTCACTTAGCTGCACACCCCTTGGGCATTTCCTTTTCCTTCGTTTTCAGCCTTGCTACTCTTACCCATGTCTTTCAAATGAATGACCTATGACGTAACCACTGTCAAAGGGTTTCATTTTGGGCCTCATTTTGAGCCCAAGGGTGAATTTTTCTTTGCCCGTCGGCCTAGAAGTCTCTAAAGACACTAAATGAAAGTCAAGTAACATTTTCAGTTCTTGTTTTTGAAAGTATTTGAAGCCTTAATGAATGACAAAAATTAGCATTTTGCATTTCTCTCTGGATTTCTGCCCCCTATTCTCCCGGGCTCCCGCCCCATATTCTCCCGGGCTCCTGCCCCCTGCCTCTCCCCACCATCAACAGATGGCTGAATGTTCAGGAGAGGAGTTGCCATATGGAGAGCATTGGTCACTGTTCTCTCAGTTGGTGTTTTTACAGCATTGATGTTGTGGAAATCATCCATGGACAGTATCTAAAAGGATTTTTGCTGAGCCAAAATAGAAAAAAAATTACAATAGGAGAAGTTTTCTATTGGGAAATCCAGATAATAGTAATATGTAAACAAATATTAATCTTAGAAAGTTATACAGAGTCTCAGGCTCTAAGGTAATGTGGTCAGAAATTATCTGGGTGGCCTTACAATCAGAAGATTGCTGTGTGAATACAGGGGGGGATAGCCTATTTATAACTAAAAATGAAATTCATTTATTGAGTTTTAATTGAAAGGCCGCGTGCAAAAACGTCCCCTTGATTTTTTGGCTATTTTTGAAAGTGCTCAAAAATAGCCGAATTTTGGCATGTAGGCTTCGTTTTACCTGAGAAACATTGCTCTGTAGTTTTTTTCGCTGGGTTGCTCTTCGTTTTCGAGAAATAATGTATGCAAAAAAAGGCACATTTCCTAGCGGCATCTTTTTGTCGAACGCGAAACAAAAGAAGCCTTTTGTTTTGCTGGACAATGAAATCAACGAAGCGTCACATTAGCCGCTTGTTTTCGAGCCGATACAAGTATTGTATTCATAAAATATGGCTTTATCACTGGTGTTGCTTCGTTAGCACAAGTGATAAGGCGCTGAGTGGGCCGAATGTGCATATCTTTTGTCGTGAGTGGAGTTCGACACGACGTTAGGCCTTTTTTTTTTCCTGTTGATTTCTCCTTTTTCTTTCAAACCAAAACATTAAAATAGGCGCCGGACGTACAATCGATGCTGTTGTTGCTGAAATAAACCGTTCAAGTTCGCATCGAAATCCATCTTCGATTAATAAAATATGTATCGGAAGATTCGCCCATTTATCGATGCCGTCGTTGATAAACTTTTCAAGGCCTTTTTTTAAAGTGAAGTTTGAGCATTTGAGCGTGTAGCGTTTTCGAAAAGCGAATTCAATGAACTGAAAATCAGCGACCGCTAGTCGTTCGAGCCGATAAAAGCATTTTATTTATAAAATTAACAAAGTAATGGTTATGTTGTTTCCATAGCACAAGCGGTTAAGGCGCTGCGCTGCGCGTCGCGGTAAGGGGTCATTTTGGTGTGACACCGGTTCGACATTACGTCAGTCTCTTTTTTCCTGTGAATTTCTCCTCTTCTTTTTGAAACCAAAACATTAAAATAGCCGGGCGTAATATCGATGCTGCTAGTGCTAAAATAAACCGTTTCGAAATACACCTTCGATTTATAAAGTTCCATGTGTATCGAAAGATTCGCCCATTTATCGATGCTGTCGTCGATAAACTTTTCAAGGTCTCTTGTTAAGTGAAGTTTGAGCATTTGAGCGTGTAGCGTTTTCAAAAAGCGAATTCAATGACCTGAAGTCAGCGACCGCTAGTTGTTCGAACCGATACAAGTAATATTGTGACGAACGAATGCGTGACATTATTTGTTGTTGCGAAATCACCACGCTGTTGTAATAGGATCTAGTTTTTGTTCGGAGAATTGAGAAGAGAATTAAAACACGTGTGTATTTTCGTGAAGGATCTGTCCTTTATTTCGGCACGTTACATTGGTGGCAGCGGTGTAGGATTTGGCAAACGATAGTATGGCGCACTATAACGATGGTGAGGTTAATTTTGGCCCGCTGATTGACCTGAATTCCGAAGATTTAGCTCCAACTGAAAAGGATGCGACGACAATGGCGAAATCTCCTGTCCCGGTCGGCAGTAGTACTCCACATACTGAAAGGCACAGCAACGACGAAACCGTAGACCAAGTTTTAAAGGCGATTACGGCAATCAGCATTGGCATCGAGAAGCAAAACAGTGCCTTAGAAGATCGTTTCGGCGACCTTAGTAAACGCCTCGATGCCCTCGAAACAAAACAGCGTGACAATCGTGTTACACTGGGCACCAGTCCCCGCGATAGCGGTCTGGATTTGTTTAGCAACCACGAGGAGGTGCGTGTCAATGATTTGGCCCAAGTATTGCAACCTGGTTTGAGAGAATAAACACTTCTCAAGGTTGAGCGTCAGTTTCCTCTCCACTAGCCTGTCAAGGACTTCCTTAAGTCGCTGATCATGTTCCGCTTGGTTTCTCCCGATGACTAGAATATCGTCCATGCGGCACTTGACCCCCTCTATTCCAGAGAGCTCTTTATCCATCCTCTTCTGGAAATATTCGGGCGCCGATGATATGCCAAAGGGAAGACGCTTGAACATGTAACGGCCAAAGGGCGTAATAAAGGTAGTTAGCTTGGCACTTTCTGGGTTTAGGACTATCTGGTGGAACCCTGAGTTAGCATCGAGTTTGGAGAATACCGATCCTTCTGTGAGGCTTCCCAGTGTCTCTTCAACTGTTGGCATTTGATAGACTTCTCGGCGGACTGCTTGGTTAAGCCTTGTAAGGTCAACACATATCCTTACTCTTCCGTCGGCCTTTGGCACTACCACAATCGGCGAACACCATTCTGTCGGCTCGTCTATTGGTTCAATAACGTCCAGTTGCTCCATACGTTTGATCTCCTCCTGCACTTTCTTCATAAGTGGCAGTGGTATTCGCCTGGGAGTGGTCAGACAAAAGGGTGTGGCCCCTTCCTTCAGATGAATTGTATGCTCACCCTCCAGTTTGCCAAGGCCTTGGAAGAGCGTCGGGTACTACTTGACAATGTCCTCCTTTGTCCCTGATCGGAGTGGATGGTTAGCAGGCATCTGATTGACAGCTTTGACACTGTACGTCCCAGGAATTTCATGGATAAGGCCAAGACTTCGGATGGCAGGTACCCCAAGAAGCAGCTTGGATGCCCCTCTGACCACGTACACTCGTTCTTTAATGACTGTTTCAGCTAGGGAGAGGTTCATGACTGCACATCCAAGGGTCACCAGAGGAACATCCCCTGCTTCGACAAGTTCTCTGTCAGATTTTGAAAGCGTCCCATATGACGACTTGTAGATGGCCTCAGGCATCACAGACACTTGTGCTCCTGTGTCAATGCACCATGTCAGCACGTCTTGGTCTTGGATCTTGAGCTTGACATGCCATCCGGGGTCGGACCTCCCAGTTTGAGGGTTTGCAACTGGTTCTGCCATGGAAGTATTGGAACAAGTGGGTGCGGTAACCCCTCCCACGAATGTGGGGCTAAAGGCATCCTCAGTTTCGAGAACTTGGTTGACTGTTTTTACAGGTACACTCTTGCATATGACAGGGAAATGTCCCATTTTATTGCACTTGCTGCATCGTGTATCCGCAGCTGGGCAGTTCCTCCTTCCAGGAGGATGTCGGCGGTTGCAATAACCACAGTTCCGGCCACTCGTTTGGAAGAGCTTCCTCTTAGAGTCTTGCTGGGTCCTTTGCTCTGTATCTTGATCAGGGATACGGTCTGGCCTGTTCCCTCGCGGTGTGACACTCTCAATCTCTGAGGCTTTTGATTCTTGTAACTCACGTTTTGTTGCTTCCTTCAAAGACAGGATTTTCACTGCCTTTCCGAGTGAAAGGGCTGCTCCTTCGTCATAGAGTTTAAGCTTGTAGGTGTCTTCCTTGCAGGAAAAGGTGAGTTTGTCTCTAACTGCTTGCTCATAGAAATCGGCTGGAAACTTGCACTCGGCAGCTCTTTCTTTGACAGTCACGACCCACTAATCAAGGGTCTGTGTCGGCTCTCGTTTAAGGTGAACCCAAAATTTCTCTCGCAGCATGAGTTGAGGGTCTCGTTTTTGAAAGTATTCATCAAACTTTGCCATAACGGTCGCGTAGTTGTCGGGATTTTCGGCTGGAAGTTTTTCTTCTCCTCCGGCGGGGTCGTCACGCTCGGGTAAGAAGATGAAATTTGAGTAAATTTCCAAACACGGCTCGCCGATGTGGTTTAATAGCAGCCCCACTTTCATTTCATCAGGTTTCTTTGCAGCTCCAATTGCCTTGAGGTAAATTTCGAATTTTTGTTTCCATTTCCCTCACGAATGAGCGGGATTTCCCGTCGAAATTTCCAGCGGTACCGGCGGTCTGGCAAATGACACACTTTCCGCCATCTTGTTTGAAACCACGTGTAGAATTCGCGTGCAGTTTGACGGGTCAATTCTTCTATTCAATCCGTTCCTCCAACTGGTTTGATCTCAGCAGCTGTAGGCTAGTAGGACGATCTCGCTTCTGACACCATGTTGTGTCCGGAAAGGTACCAAGACAACAGACATTAACGCAACATGCTTTAATACGGTCGATTCCTACAGCTAGCACAATTCCTTCTCCCGCTATCGGTCAGCGGTCAGTTAGGACTTCATGTTACTACAGATGTCCTCAGAACACCGCTACAACAACACAAAAGCTGCTTAGTTTTAGCCTTAGCGCACATCGTAACGTAAATTGCCGCTGGCTCGCCGCTTGCGAGCATGAACTTTCACGAAACAACAACAATTTCACACCGTGTGCAAGTTCAGTTTGGCTTTGGCACAATATATAATATTAACTGAGAACTATCCAACAAATGAGCGGAGTTTAAAAGCTAAGTTTACAGTGTGCGCTCTAAGTTTTGTATCTTTTTGACTGTCGACAAGACTCGCTGCGATAACAATATAAAAGTTGCAGGCATTTTGTAGTTTTGTTAAGGTGTACCGCTGACCAGCAAAATACTGTATCACGCCCCAAAAAACGTATTTCCTCGGTGTCGCTCTATCATAATTAAAGACAAGGCTGCAATGAAACACAGACATTTCTCGACCTCGAATCGCTTTGCGTGGAAGCGAAGGTGTCAATTCGTCGCCCTATTGATTACCTTCAGTGGCATTCTTTTATGGACCTGTATCTACATGATTAACGAGAGCGACGAAACTGCCCTGTCATTAAACATCGCTGACAAAGCAAAGAAAAATCGTGATAACGCTTCCATGGCAAATTCTAGTCCATCGATCACGCTGTTCGTGAGGATGGCGGGCAAACTAAAACTACACAGGACTCGTTTTTACTGTGATTTTTTCAGGACTGCTGTTCTCTTCTGGCCCACATCGTTTGGGAAGACAGTCGTAGTTCTTGACGAAGAATCAGTTGCGGATCATGTTTACGCAAATAACCTAACAATTCAAATCAAACAACACTTTCCAGATCGCAAACTTGAGGTGGCCTTTGAGTCTTTACCCATAGACGCAAGTGTTTTAAAGTTCAAGGATTCTCACAAATCTCCGGGTTACAACCGCCAACTCTGGAGCAGTTTCTTCATTGATCTATACACAAACGACCGCATTGTAGCATGGATGGATACCGATGTTGCATTTCTGGCACCCGTAACAAAAGCAACCATATTTAACGGCTCAAGGATACGCATCCTGGGTTCTGAGTGCACTATGAATATCAGCTGGGTGCAAAAGTGGGCGAAAACTACCGAAATCGCGCTTGGGTTACCGATGGTCGCAGATTTTATGACGTATTTTCCTGTCTACATTTACCGCGACACTTTTGCACACTGCAGAGAGTACATTCTAAAGAGATTTAATACAAGTAACTTTGAAGAAGCCTTTCAGAAGATATATCATGGCGACAATTTGATATCACCTGTCAGTGTAGTGATTAGTTTCGCTTGGTTCTTCGAGAGAGATCGATACGACTGGAATCTAAAGATATGCAGTGAGCTGAAATTATACAATAGACGGCTCCCAATCGGCCACAAAATTACACCACAAGACACAGAAGATATTCTCTCCCAGCTCCAAACGGCTTTCCACGTGCCTCACGCAAAAGAGCCCCTTTTCCCAAACATCTTTAGCAGTTACTGTCTGTCACACGAGGCAGCGGGAAACCCACGGGCCATGTGCTCCAGTCATTCCGTTTCACTAGCCGATAGCTTTGTTCTTTTTTACCACGATCTTCAAAGGATCACTCCAGGTAAAACACCGTGCACTGGTAACAAGAAAACTGAACACTGTTTAAAAGTTCTAGATCGTCATTACAACCAAGTTGGGTTGGACATCAGAAAAGGACGCAAAATACAATGGGAGGATTTTGAAACGGTCGAAACCCTTGCAAAAGAACTTGACATTATATGCACAATGAAGGCAAAGGAAAAAAGACAGACTGATTAGAATTGATAACTTAGAGTCACAAGTGTGATTATGAAAATATCGAGGGACCCCAGACAGTATAAATCACATGTAGTAAAATTTTAAGACGTTCTCGGCTAAAAATAATATATAGATTTAGGCCAGCCTAAAAGCGGAGCTCCTCAGTTATTTTTCGGAATGTTGTTACTAATGAAAATAATCCAACATGTATGTGAGGTAAATTGCGAATGTTTTAATAGTTTCAGCCGGAACTAGGATTACATCAGCAGATCGAGGTGAAATATGGTGTGATTATGATATAAAGAGCCATGATTTCAAGGATTTCTGGAAAGCCACTAATAACAGAACTGTCTTCTGTGCTTTTTGGTGGCATTTCTTGTTCTTTCCTACTTTATGAAGAAAGACAAGGCATTGGTATTAATCATTATATTCTTCCTTAGTTAACATGGGGACTCTTACACAAAAGAAGTTTACCCATTTTTTTGTTGTGGGGGCTGATTGAAATGCAGTGGTTACAACATACTTAGTCCCTAAATCTCTACCAAATGAAATCTTGCAAAAATACCAAAACAGTACACATATGTGAAAAGTTGGAAAGTTTTGTTTTCTAACTTGTTCCCAAAGATACATTTAACCATATTCACTATTGCATGGAGTCTCCTCCTGCTGGAAGGGTTTGCAATAAGCAAAATCACTCTGGCATGAACGGTAATTATGATATTTTTCTGCTGATCATGAATAATTGCATAAGCTTCTAATAATAGTTTTATTATTCAATTTCAATGTGATTTGTTCTTTTTCTCGACTGAGATTGTGGACTACAGGAGCTGTTATTGGGTTCCATTAATTAATTTTGTTATGATTAAATTATACCAAGAATTATAAGTAAGCTAAGAGCATGTACACGTATTTTGTCTGTACTACACAACCAAATGCACTCAAAGGTTATCAGGCATAGGTATATTTGTCAGAAGAGCTCAGCATATCCAAGGTATGTTTTGATTGACACATAAGATAATTTACAGCAAAATGGATAAACAATACATCAATATCCTACATGCACCAAAGCCAGACATGGGGTTATAAGGCAATCATTTAAACAACAGATTGAAATAATTTATAAATTAGAGAACACTATTTGTACAACAGTATGGAACAAATTAACCTTATTGGACATTGCGAATGGCGAGGCTGTCTGTAGAATGTCACAAATTTCTCAACCCTTTCTTTCTACAAAAGTGCTAATCCTGCAACTTTGCTTAAGACCCAGTTCTCCATTTCGTGTTGGCAAAGTATCAATTTATGCCATGTCCAATGCGGATTATCACAAAATTGATTTAAAAGCTCAATAAATATCATTTTAAAGCCAAAAAGCCAATTATTTAAATAAAACATGAGTAAATTATCTCTAAGAAAAACTGATTAATTTAACAGGCACTTAAAATAATTAGTTAATGTATGTGTTTCTTAATAATGTAATGCAGTGTATCTGTCACAATGTTGCAGCTATGATATTACTACACACAGAATGGGTTGCAGACCTGAACCTCCAAGTCAGTTTATTCAATGAAATTGGTGCAGAATTTATAATCCCATCAAGTTTTCTGTAAATACAGAGAAACCAAATAAAGCGTTAACGTCAACCGATAAGGTGTCTTCGTTCAAATAATGATCACCTGCGACTGCACATACCGGTGTTTAGGACAAAGACCTACGGGGGACGCGCTTTTTCATCTTGTGCGCCAGCACTGTGGAATAGCCTCCCACTTGATGTGAGAAGTGCTCCATCAGTGGATACGTTTAAAACTAAGCTTAAAACGTTTTTGTTTAATAATTATCTTTAGTATTTCTATAAAGAATTTTAATATCTTATAATGAATTTTAGTATTTAATGAATTTTAGTATTTTATCATCCATTGTAAGTTAATATATTTTCGTTATATTGGTTTCGTTATCGTTTTTCTCATTTTTATTCTGTGAGAGCATTGAGATTTTTTAATGTAATGCGCTAGAAATAAATTATTATTATTATTATTAATCTTAAGTAATGATTTATTGGACTCTTTTACATGTATGTGCAGTATGTTCCATTAATATTGGGGATCTGTTAGAAGCTGCATCCATGATAAATTTATTTGTTACCGGGTGCATTTGTTTATAGAACTTTTCACAAATTAAGAGGCCCTGCGCCTAAGAAACGACCGATGATTTCCGGCTAAAAAATAAAATCGGCCGATTTTTATCTCCCAAGTAGAGGTTACCGAATACTATTTAAAAATGAATTTCTTTTCTTTCAGTTTCGCTTTAAACCAAAAATATCGAGCGGCAAACTTTTTCCGTCTGGTAGCAGCAAAATCAGGCCGAAAATAAGGCCCCGCTAAAAACTGTTCGGAAATTACTATCGCAACGCAAAATAATGAGAAAACTACACAGTGTTGAAGAAAAAGGCCTTTTAATGCAATATCATTCGATAAACATAAAAAAACTGCCGAACCGATTGAAAAATAAAGTTTCAAATATTGCATACTAAATTAGATGGAACGTTGGAGCTGATTTTAAAATAATTATTTCTCAAAAGTTCAACGCTTTTGAAAGCAGTCACGGTGATGAATCAGACATTGGAGGGATATACATCACGTTTCTGAAAAAACATTTTTCGGCCAAAGTATATTGACCTTGTACAAAGCGTTCAAAGTTACCGTGTTTACCGTTATCCTGCTACTTCGGCGAAACACTTCTCTTTTGCCAATACGGCCGTGGATAGCGTGGTAAACGCCACCTTAAACCTTGCTAGGCATTCCAAGACCATCCTGAGTAGAAGGACGTAGAATTAAAAGAGAAAGGAAGATTAAAAATACGCAGAAAAAGAAAATAACTCGAAATTACCATCTGCTAACGAAAGTTGAATGTGGAAAATGTCGTCGCGTGACAGCAGCCATTGACGTCATTTGTCTACACAGCGGCGGAATCCAAACGAATACACAAATAGGAAAACAATTTTTCCCGGCCAGAAAACGTTTAGTGGAGCAATGTTATGTTATTTTTCACAAATGATGGTCACTCAAAAAGAAATGGTTGGTGGCAGAGTGATATTTAGTCTAACCCTAGAACTAGTTAGACTAAACTGTCACTTCTTTTAGCTTGAATAAGGTTGGTCTGTTTACTATTAACATACAGTAACACTTAAAAAGTCTACAGTCTGCATTTTAACACCTGACCTGCAGTCCAAAGTCTGTGTCTTATACTGACCACATTGGAAAGCATGCCTTTTTGCAAAAAGCACCATTTTGAGAAAACACATGAAAACTGTACCATCCCTCCTTCCCCAATAGTAAGTTTAAGCCTCGTTCCAAGCAAATACTGTATACCATCTCTCCTAGATACTTTTAAGGAGAAGGTTCAGTAGCCTACACTGCAACAAAATTCTACTGATTCATATTGTGTTCCAGATAAATTCCATACCCTTGCAGACCATGCCACCAAATTTTGTTTACTCCCTCCCCCAACTTCCAACCATCTTAAGGGGTCACCACCTTACTGTGGAGGGATGGTTTTTGTATCCATGACCCAATGAGCTATGTCAGCTGGAGTCTTGTACTTCTGGTAGGTTGAAGGATAGGGACCAGACAAATTGTGATCACCCGGCTTTCTAGGTTTGGTGTTGGGCTGAGGGCTGATAACCCACTACTGCAGAAATTAAGACTGTAGCAAATACAGAAGATATTCAAATCTCTATCAACATCAGTGAAGCAACAAGGGCTCATATCATAACACATGCATTTGGAGCAAACCCCTTCCTCTGAACACCCCACTGAAAATGCCAGTTCACCTTCATACTTTCCTTTTCAAAATTTTAAGTTTCGAATTCTCTCCCCCCCCCCCCCCACCCCCCCACTCCTCAGAATTTCCATTGACCTCCCTTGAGGTGGATATGGTTATCTTCTGGCAACACAATTCACTTTTTGGTAAATTAATCAGATCAGGCAATGATGTCTCAGCAAAATGTTTATCTGATTAAAATGCAACTTAGAGATTTGCAATTCCAAAATAACTACATGTAAAAACTATTGTTACGTTAACCTCTCCCATTCTCAAACAAAGAGACCAAACAAGCATGACTTGAATTGTTTCATTAAAGACACCCCCCAAATATAGAAAACTAAACTGAAATAAAAATAAAATCCAACACAAACACACAAGCAATGAGCATCATTAAAAAACTGGATCATTGGATAATGCAATTTGAGAGTTTTCATTGTTTTAGCCATCAGGGGTTATGAGCCATTATACCATGCTCTACAAAATAACATGGGAAGCGTATGCATGATTTTTTGAGCATTTTCATTGTTATTTAAGTCTAGTTTTCTTTATTTTGGGGGCCTTTTTAATAAAACAATTATTCTACTCGTGCCTGTTGGATATGAGAAGATTAAAGCCAACTCAGCGCTACGCACCTTGTTGGCTATCTATTATCTCATATCCAACACGTTCTCGTGGAATAATTGATAATTATTCACTCCCTAACAAGTGAATGATGCGTGATCCAAACAATAACAAAATGGCCAGCGAAAACTTATGTTCCGCCAGTGTTTCTGAAACTGAAATCCTGAGAATACAAGAAGATACTGTACCAGAAAATACAAAAAAGTCTTCAAAGTTTTGAATTTTCAATTTTCATTTCAAGTGAAAATGAAAACTTTGATTGAACAATGAAATTGTTTTGCAAACATACTTTTCATTTAGATTGCTGATTTGAACAGTGTTAAAAGACCATTTGGCTAGATTGTGATCAACAAGGACTTTATCGCAGGTTAACTACACTTGCCATGTTAGAAGATTCTGTAAAGAATTGTGCACATCTTCATGCCGCTTGCATGTTTTCCACGCATGAATTGAGAGGTCAATTAAACTATCTTTTAATGGTTTCCTTTTCATCTGTTGTTGAGATCACTTTGTACACATACTAAAGACTTGTCAATCTCAGTAAATAACAGCCACTATTCACCTCCATTGCAAAGAATAATTGTTAAATATCGCATAGACTTCCACACCAAAATATTATGATCTACAAATTTTTAAGAAGTCAAATCCCAACCAAGTTGTTTACCAAACTATAATTTTTCTGTCTTTAAACATTTTACTTTATTCATTACTGGGAATTCTGAAATACTTGTTCCATGCATTTGGTTCCTTAATTATCCCTTTTATTATTCCTTAACCTTTTTATGAAAGGGGACATATCATATAGTATCCTCTCCAAGGAAGATGGCATTCATTTCATCCATGAAAAAAACTTCAATCTTCAAGTTGATGTACATGGCCACGTCACACTGTCTCCAGCCAGAGAATCAAGTAATTGAAAGAGAGGAGGAGAGCTGTGAAAATCTGAGGTCTAACTGTCTAAAAAAAGAGGAAAAATGTAAAATTAAATTAAGCTATACTTTGGCTTCATCCTTGAATACTTATTACATTGCAAGAAGAAATGTCATTAATTTAGTATCTGCACTATTCATACATTATACAATACTGCGTAGAGCATTGAAGACTACACAACTTCTTTCAACCTATAATTATTGTGAATACCTCAGTCATTTTGCTAGCTTTGTAACTGGGAAATTTAAATCATGAAGTACAACAAAAGGATTGTTACTTCTTGAGGTTTCACTCAATAAAAAATAAATAAAAATATTTCATTAACCTCATCATCATCAGACTAATTAAACCCAAAAAAGTCTGCCTTTAGGTCAAAAAATAATTTTACAAGATAACTTTTAAAAACTCTTCCAAAACCACGCAATTAGTCCATTCAATAACAACAAAACAAAAAACTTAGTGTGCGTCTGTCATATTAGATTCTTGCACCGCTGCAAGAACTTTGAAATTGTAGACAACACAAGCCAGAGGATATATCCAAACGTAGAAAGAAATGTGTCACCTTGAATAGTATGCTGATATCCGGACTGAACATCAGTTGGCTACGCTTTTAAAACATTCATTGCATGTAAGATTTATATCCTTAAATCTAAAAAATTAAGCTCATTTACGGTACAGTGTCACCGGTTTTCGTCACTTATTTATATGAACATGGCAGACAAAAAACCTAACGGGTCTCTTCCCAGAGGCAAGTCGAGGTATGACGGGTAATTCAAATGATAGCGAACAAAATATTCAACTTTTAAAATGCAGACTCACCGAGCCAAAAAGTTTCCGAAGCCACACACGAACTAGAAAATGTTGCCACTTGCAAAAATCAACCATTTACGGAAGGAAAGGAAGGAAAACTTGGCTTACCTTTCAACATAGCTTTCCATTATGCTGCGTTCATTGTGTTAAGCCATCTGTACACCGATATCTGCAGCAGAAGAGTATTGTAAATAAACTAAGCAGGTGCTTCGATCTGTTAGGCACAAAATGAACACGACACCAACGGACAAAAGAAATCACAACACAAAGAACAACACACAAAGAAAGCGAAAAAACCAGGCTAACATTTGCAACATACTTACTTTTGCTTGATTCGCATTCTCTGCGACAAGTAGAAGTTCTAACTGGGTAAAAATCCACAATATTTCTTGCTGTTCGATGCTCCCGCTTGTAAAATGTTCAGGTTCAGACATTTTCGAAACTCGTTTGCAGCCGCAAATTGTCAGCGGCAAGCGCTTGAGGATGCTCCAAGACAACGGATTTTTCAGCCAATCAGCGGTTTTTCCGCCGTGCAACCTTCCTGTGGTATATGTTCGTCACGACACGAGCGTTTCATTCTTGGGCTGCCAGATCCACTTGAAGCCCGCGTTATAACTTTGCAGCGGTAGATTTTGAGATGAGTCCGCTGGTCGTAATTGCGTTTTGCGTTCCATCACGTGTAGACTAGTGAGAGCAAAGTTTTTCGATCTGTGGTTACGTGTCCGCTGTTTTTTTTCCATTTGTGATAAATTTCGACGGTATGTGTGGCGAATATGCTATAAAGGTCATCGTTGGAAACAGGTCGATATACTGGTAAGTTCTGGGTTTTTTTTTTATTTTAGTGGAAACTTTAACAGTTAGCAGTTTCTTCTCGTCGTTTTACCAGAAGCTTGATTTCGCGCCTGACAGTCTTTGTCTACGTGTTGTTTGCGATCGCTCAAAAATGATAGGGTTGCCTCAGTCCAATTTTACATTGAAAAGTCTTATTGGTTTCAACAGAATGCGTTTGTCGAGTGCAAATGTTTATATTGGACCTTATTCACCAGTGAAATGACTCAGAAGTGGATGTACTGGAAGGTGACAAAGGATCCGTCAGGTATCCGGTCGTTTCGCCAACGAGTCGTTTCGCCAACGACTCGTTCGCCAACGTCTTAGGTCGATTCGCCAACGTCCTAAGTCGTTTCGCCAACGTCCTACCGGTCAATTCGCCAACGTCATATATCCAATACTAACGAAAAAAAAAGCTGCTTATTGATGTTTGGAATGCAATCCTGATCCTTGGGTGATCCTTGGGTCAAGAAATTTTAAGTCACTGCCAGTTTCGCTTGACTGACTTAAGATCAATTTGCATGTTTCTGATAGTTTCACAAGCCGGCTCGTGGGCGCTACATCGCGGTAATTTTCACGGTGAAAATTGACTGTTGAATACCAAAGTCGATGGCTTCCAAAAGTTTGATGGCTTCCAATTCGCGGATAATGCATTACGATGTAAATTAACATTATATCTTTTCCTTCTTCAAAAGCAAACAGAGTTTGTTTTCATTTTCCAGCCTTTCCAGTTGTTTACGCAAGTAACTCTAGGTAAGGGAATGAAATAAATGACAACAGACACAAGTGAAGGTAAACTTTAAACTTTTATTTAGACGTTGGCGAATTGACTAGTAGGACGTTTTCACCGTGAAAATTACCGCGATGTAGCGCCCACGAGCCGGCTTGTGAAACTATCAGAAACATGCAAATTGATCTTAAGTCAGTCAAGCGAAACTGGCAGTGACTTAAAATTTCTTGACCCAAGGATCACCCAAGGATCAGGATTGCATTCCAAACATCAATAAGCAGCTTTTTTTTCGTTAGTATTGGATATATGACGTTGGCGAATTGACCGGTAGGACGTTGGCGAAACGACTTAGGACGTTGGCGAATCGACCTAAGACGTTGGCGAACGAGTCGTTGGCGAAACGACCGCAATTCATCCGTCAGAACGACACCCGTTTCTCATTCTCCTAGATTGGCTCATCGAGGATTGCTGTCCATTAAACCCTTACACTCAAAAGAAGATTACATACCGGATTTCAGTTTGCACCAATCTCGATTGTATGAGAGTGGAATTTTTTTCAGTATCTGCAAGACGATTTCGAGGTTTTACCGCGTTACGGTTTTGTATAACACCCTAGATACGGCGGTACTGATTGTTGGCGCTTTCCACCAACCTAGCGGAGAACTTTGACAGTTGCCTCAGGTTGGTTTTTATTTTTTTGTGTAGTTTATTTGTTTCATTGATGAAATATTATGATGATTATTTAACCACGGACCTATGAGTATTAAACGGTTAACTCAAAGGTCATGGTACTCTATTTACGGTATTAAACTCTTGACAGGACGACGTCAAGGGGTAGATTGTTCACTGTATACTGTCATATTTAAATGTGTCGAACTTCACTGTAAATTAAGTTGATCAGCAGATTCTCGAGCTGTCAATTGCGAATATTTCGATCAAGTGTTCTCTTTTGTCAGACATTTTCTTGACCACAAATTTCCCACTCTTTGCTTGATGCTGAGTCGGCCGGTCGCGTCCTCAAAAAGCGCGGGAATTTTGCCGCGCGTGTTGCAATTTTCCGGCTCAATGGTTACGACTTGTTTGGTTTCTTGCGGAATGCCAAAACAAAGGTAGTGCATTGAATTGTCGGGTTTTGCTTTGTTTTGCTTTTAATAAATGTTATTTTCAAGGCAATTGGCTTCAGCTGCTAGCTAAATATATTCGTTTTTCTATGTTTGAAGAAGCACAGTGGTTCGTCGGTCAAAACCGAGAGGTGTTGTATGGCCAGAAGTAGATGAGGAGGAAAAAAGTAGCTTGCTTTCGCCAATTCAGTTTTTCCTGATTTGGTTTCATCATTAAAAAAAGGAGACACTTAAGGAACTTTTGGTCTTAAAAAATTAATACATTTCAGAAGCCCAGAAGAAAAAAGACACCAAGAGGAAGAAGAATTGAGAAGAAGGGAAGAGTTAAAGGAAAGAGTGGAAAGAGAAAGGCTAAAGAAATTAACCAAAAAAAGAAAATAAATTTGTGAAATCAAATTTGTCAAATGACAATAAATTTGTAAACAACTGATCCATACAGCTGTAACTGTGGCTTATTGTGTTGTGCAAGCCTCTCCCAAAATAATCGCCCCTTACAAGCCATTTGACCATTCATAACTCAAAGCAATTACACTTAGCCAGTACAAAACTCTGGAAAACTTACATGAGCAAGTCATGACTGGTTTTGGTTTTATCTCTGATTTGTTGAGAAAGTGGTGCAAGTTTTTTATGCCAATCTTTATAGCTTGACGCACTTAGTGAGCTCTGTATCGTGCGACAAACACCGCAGCTTTGTTTACAAATGAGATCAACAGTTTTGTGGTGATGTTTTTAACATTGAAAGGAGGCTGTGTTACCGGTCAAAGAAATTCTCGCTCTCTGGTTGGCTATTAAACTTGTGAAAAAAGTTTGTTGGGTGGCTACACAAAGGCGCATCGCGCTGTAAGCAAATGAATGAAAAACTTCAGTAAATGCAAATTACTTTCCCCACTCAAGGGAACGTTACTTCACCGGGAATTGTGCAACTTGTTAAGATTACTTGTGCAATATTGATTAAAATGAAAAGTGCAATTTTATTCCCAGACAAAGATGTGCTATAAAGTCTCCAATGAAATCGCTTTAATACACATTTGCATGTCTGTAAATTTTTCCATATTTAGCAGTGTTTTGCACCATGATACAACCGTCCCTCAGGTTTTAATAAGACGACAACATGGAACTATTTATATGCTTATTTCAACTAACACTTTCATTTAATTGTCTATTTGTTGAGATCTCTTATTTAATGCCTTATATTAAGTATAATTTTGAAATAGCAGTAGCAACTGCAGTAAACAAGGAAACTAGCTTCGTAGATGTACATTTAATGTAAAAATCCTACAATTAGGTTAAATAATACTGTGGTATTCTGTGGTAATTGCAGTAGTTAAAGTGCTTATGTACATTTATCATTTAAAATATTAACGTAATACCAATGATGAAGCACTGCATAACATTATTATACACCAGGGTGCTACTATGGTCCTGCGTAGACAACTACATTTTCTTATTTCTGTACATTGCGTACTGGCCATCAAAATAATCATGCCTTACATGTAAATGCCAATTCTCTAAAAGAATAGTTAAATGCCAAACCAGTTAGTGGCAATTTCCCTAAATGAGAGAAATGGTTTTGATTGTGTGATACTATACCCCTAGGCCCTACGTGGTGTAAGGGAAATTGGTTTTCTATACTACTGCAGTTTTCTGTTGTTACAAGATGTGTTAACATTTATGACATACAAAAATTAAGCAAATCCATAATGGCACATATTGATGTGAATTATGTGAAAGCACTGAATGATGTGGATGGCACTTTTTGTGGAGCAGGCTAAACTAGGCTTCTTGGATATGATTCGTGATGTACTAATTTGAAGATAAATCCTCGGTAAAAGGTTTTCAGAAAAGTATATTATAGAACCAATGTAATATTGGTAAATAGTATTGGCAAATAGTATTGTATTGTATTCTTGTGTTTTCATGTTATTGTATTGTGTGACTTACATTGCACTTGTTGATTTACATGTATGATAAAGTTCTCCTCATGATCAGCTATAAATTAAGACTTAAAGTATATTGCTACTGCCTGCATCACTATAGCTACAGGAACAATTATTACAGTTTGAAAAAAAAAAACCAACATTTCTCCACATGTCAGCTGGTTACAGTTTATCTGAATCGTAGAATATTTTAGTGCAATATGCCTTAAGTCCCCATTTATTATGGAAGCTTGGCAACTTTTCGATTTTCAATATAGAAACTATTCTTCTGTTGTAATTACAATTGCATCTGATCTGTTTCTGTGTTTAGGTTTCCTGAAGTTTGTCAGAGTGGAGTTGCCTTTAAGCCACTGGCTCTTGACTACCAGTGCCAAGCGATCACATGTATTAATATTTTTGTGTAGTGGCATAAGTCCTTTCAAGCCTGTTGACCTCTGAGTGTATACTTTCTGAGCAGTGTTCAGCTTCCGTGCCCATGGTGTTCTTGGAAATGGCTTTCTCAGAGACATGGAAAGTCAACAGATGCAATTTTTGAAGCAAGTTGGTGTTTGGAAAGTTTATAGGAAACCAGTGACCAAAGCTAGCACACCGGACCGCAAGGAAGGCTACCTCATGGCGACAGAGAGGAGTACTGGGCATATGGGCTTTAAGCTATGCAACCTGAAAGAAGCTTATGTCAACTGTGATAATAATAAATTTCAGACAAACAGTGGGTTGAGCTTTTTTCCATTTTGATTTCAAAAATGTTACAGGCTGTTGTTTTTGTTATACTGTCTAGTATTAATACAGTGTAGATTTTAGGAAGGTAGGCAATCACTTTGTGTGAAATTATTTCTTTTTTATGTCTTTGGTAACCTGTATTAAATTTAAAAAATGTTTTGCAGAGCTGAGATAATGGTGAAACATACTAGCAAAAGTATGGCTCGGTGACATAACAACACAAGTTGACTAGGCTTGCTCAACACAACAACTTTATTCTCTAAGCATCTTGGGTAATACAACAGCTTAACACAACTTCCGGTTACGAATATATTACACTGCTTTCCCCCAGATTTTCAGGATGCACTTATACCCAAGACATAGTGATAACCTACAGTTACAGGTTAAGTTTAACAACTGGTTTTCTAATCCTTTGAGATCTTCGCAAAACTGTAGGTGGACTACTTACAACTAAAGGAGATACAACAGTATCCTCGTTTTCAGGCAGATCTACATGTGGTTCAGAAGTACTATCGAGAGGATTCACATTATCATCATTTATTTTCTGACCACTTGATTCAGGCACCACGACATCTGGCTCACTGACATCATCTGGTACATTATCATGTGCTCTTATCATGTGATCAGTGTGCACATATCTGGTTTTGTGTCCTGTCCTAACTACATAGGTTCTGGGCCCACAAACTTTAATTATAGTGCCTGGAATCCACTTATCAGTCTTAGAATTGGCCCTCGAGTTTCGTACCCGCACCCTGTCATTTCTTACAAAGGATCTTTCCCTCTTACATTTCAAATCCTTATACATTTTCTGTTTCTCTTGCTTATTCTCTACAACTTGTGCCAGATTAGGCTTAATCAGACTTAATCTTGTTCTTAGGCAACGCTTCACCATCAACTCAGCGGGGGTCACACCGGTTGTACTGTGAGGGGTTGTGCGATACCGAAATAGAAAATTAGCAAGTCTGTGCTTCATAGAGATGCCCTTTTTACCCTCAAGCACCTGTTTAACTAAAGCATCCTTAACAACTCTCACAGACCTCTCCGCTGCCCCATTAGATTGAGGGTGATAGGGTGGAACCAACGTGTGCTTGATGCCGTTTTTGCGCATGAATTCGGTAAATTCAATGGACGTAAACTGTGGTCCGTTGTCAGACACCACCTCTTCAGGTAAACCATGAGTAGCAAAAATTAAACGGAGCTCATCAATAGTCCGTTCAGTAGTTGTAGAGCTCAAATGTTTCACTTCAATCCACTTTGAGTGGCTATCGATTACTACAAGGAAGTAATCATTACCCTTCTGACAGAAATCAATATGGATCCGTTGAAATGGTCTAGTTGGCCACTTCCATGGGATCAGGGGTGCACTGGGTGGGGCATTTCTAACATTTTGGCATCCTGTACATACTCTCACTGCTTCCTCGATTTCCTGATCCATTTTTGGCCACCACATGCATGTACGAGCAATTGCTTTCATACCACATATACCAGGGTGTTCCCAATGCAACTGCCCCAGCATTTTGGCTCTAAAGATTGGTGGAATAATCACCCTAGAGCCCCAAAGGACACAGTCCTGTTCACAGGACAGCTCATTTCTTCTATTATGATAGGGTTTGAGGGTCTCATCAGGACACCCTTCTGGCCAACCTGACGTCACAAATTGATGTACCTTACCAAGTACAGGATCTACAAGGGTTGCCTTTCCGATATCTTCTGCAGAGATTGGAAAATCATCATCAATTACCCTCACACTGTAGACCACACCCTCACTTCCCACTGTGGAGTCCTCATGTGGTAGCCTTGAGAGAGCATCACAGTTGGCATGGTCTTCAGATCTTTTGTATTCAATCTCATAGTCATACGCCGAAAGTACTAGAGCCCACCTCTGCATTCGAGCTGCTGCTAGTGTGGGGATAGCGGATTTTGGATTGAAAATTGCCAACAATGGTTTGTGATCAGTGATCAGGGTAAATTTACGCCCATACAAAAACTGGTGAAATTTTTTTACACCAAAAACAATTGATAATGCTTCACGCTCAATTTGTACATAGTTCTTTTCACTTGAACTCAGTGTCCGAGAGGCATAGGCTATTGGCCTCTCCTGGCCATCATCCATCACATGGCTAATAACTGCTCCAATTCCATAGCTGGACGCATCACAAGCAAGTCTCAGTTCACGGTCCCCATCATAATGCACCAACAGTGCATCACTGGTGAGACCTTGTTTACAAGCTTCGTATGCTTGCTGACACTCTTTTGTCCATGTCCACTGGACACCCTTTTTGAGGAGCTCATGTAATGGTGCTAGTGTGGTTGCTAAACCTGGAAGAAATGGGTGATAGTACTGGACCATGCCCAAAAAAGATCTCAACTCACTGACGTTTTGTGGTACTGGTGCCCTTTTTACGGCAGCCACTTTTTCCTCAACTGGATGCAAACCTTCAGCATCTATCTTCAAACCCAAATAGACAACTTCCCTCTTCAGAAATTCACACTTTGCCATCTTCAAATGCAGGTTATATTTATGCAACCTCTCCAATACCTCAGCCAGGATTTTGATATTCTCCTGCCAACTGACACCACCAATAAGAATGTCATCCTGCTTACACACACATTTTTCTACTCCTTGCAAAATCATATCCATTTTAGCTTGGAATATTTTAGGTGCTGATTTAACCCCATATGGTAATTTGGTGTAGGAATAGAGTCCCTTGTGTGTGCTAATTGTCAGGTACTCACGACTTGCTTTATCAACACTTAGCTGAGCATATGCATGCGACAAATCAAGTTTGCTGAAACATTTTGATCCCGAGAGGGCAGCATACAAGTCCTGTTGGGTGGGAAGGGGATACTGCCCATCTTCAACAGCTGAGTTGATGGTTACTTTGTAGTCCCCACAAATTCTAACCGATTTGTCAGCCTTTGGCACAACTACTATTGGGCTTGCCCAGTCTGATCTGTCAGTTTTAACGATTACCCCATTTTTCTCTAACTTATCCAACTCCTTTTCGACTTCATCTTTTAGTGCATATGGAACTCTACGTGGCTTAATAAATATGGGCTTTGCACCATCTTTCATGGTGATGTGTGCTTCCAACCCTTTCATGCCCTCATAGCTATCTTTGAACAACTCACTGTGTTTAACTAGTAATCCATCAAGTTGACTTTTGGCACTTTCCAACTCGGATCTTGTTAAACTAAATATTTCACCCCACTCAAGCCTTATCTGGTTTAACCAATTTCTTCCCAGCAAAGTAGGCTTCTTCTCATAATCAGCTACAATAATTGGCAATGCATATTCATGGCCCTTGTACACTACATCACACAGCATTTCACCACACACTGTAAGGGTTTCACCCGTATAGGTTTTCAATTCAACTTTTGACGGACGAAGTGGAAAATTACTGAATTTCTGAGAATGTGTTCTCTTACTCATTATTGAGTAATCAGCTGCAGTGTCTGCTTCCATTGCACATGGTGAACCATTTATGGTCATTTCTACAGTATAACTTTTGTTGGTAGGATTATCTGTACCAACTGCATACATGGAATAAATACCTAACTCATCATTATCATCACAACCTTCTGTGTTTGATTCTAAGACACTATGAACAGTACCTTTAGCTCCTGGTTGTTTTGTTTTGATGCCAGACTCAACATCTTTACTGCGACAAACTGATGCAAGGTGACCTACTTTGCTACATTTGTAGCATTTTGCTGACTTAAATTTACACTTAGGTGCAGCATGCTTACCACCACACCGGTAACATGAGGGTTCCTTAGTGTTTACAGTTTCCAGTTTATTTACTATGCCTTGGCTGTCATCACTTGCACTGACAGGACGGAATTCTTGGGTGTTCTTCTCTTCCATTGACTTTGCAATCTGACACGCTTTCTCAAAAGAAAGATCCTCGGTGTTCAAAAGTTTATTCTGTATTTTGGGATTGTTCAATCCGCACACAAAACGGTCTCTCAGAGCTCGGTTGAGAAACTCTCCATAGTTACAATGAATCGATAACTTCTTCAAGGCCACAATAAAGTCACTGATGGATTCGTCTTGTTTTTGATAGCGAGTTCAAAATGAAAACTCTCTGCTATCTCGAATGGCGCTGGATTGTAATGTTTCTCCAATGCTTTGACAATGTCCGCAAAAGGAGTGTCTTTTGGTTTCACTGGTGTCAGCAGATTGCTCAGGGTAGAATATGCTTCGGGTCCAATCTCAGTCAGAAAGATAGCACGTTTTCTATTTGCAACTGCGAGATTGGCTTCCTCTTTACCCTCGCCTGTTTCTTCTATGATATTATTTGCCATGAAGAACATTTCCATTCTTTCCACATAGGAACGAAAAGTCTCTCGCTCAGGGCTGAACTCGCCGACACGACCAAACAATCCAATTCCCGCCATTTTGATAGCACGTGCTCAAACTTTGATCAAGTTGCCTCGGTCGAAAACAAACCTTTTTCCTCACACAGAGAAAATCAAAACTTCACTGGATTCCTCATGCGTCTTCGTGCATGTAGAGGATCCCATCCTCGTCGCCAAAATGAAACATACTAGCAAAAGTATGGCTCGGTGACATAACAACACAAGTTGACTAGGCTTGCTCAACACAACAACTTTATTCTCTAAGCATCTTGGGTAATACAACAGCTTAACACAACTTCCGGTTACGAATATATTACAAATGGCACACACTGGGCTAGCAGGATGAATTAAGTTCTTTTTTATCCATGCAGGCTTCACACTAGTTCATTATTTTACTGCATTGTTTCAAAATGCACATGTAACAACTGAAAATTTTCAATTTTGTTTTCCAAATAAAACATCTTTGTAGTTGTTACTCATCTGCTTAAGTGTAAAAGACTTTATGATGTTCAGACCTCCCTCCGAAAATGACTTCAGAAACTGTTCCTTGTTTCTGTTAATCGATGTTGCAGTCTGATGTATGACATCGTCTGCCATCTTTGTTGCTGACGCTACACTCTCTACAAATTTCTTAATGACTTGACTCCTTTTTTGCAATGTGCTAGAAGATGCAGATGAACTTCCAGTTTGTGGCTGGGAAACTGGCATTAACTTGATAGGCTTTCCTTTTGATTGGTTTGCATACATGAAGCCTGAATTACTCTGCCCAGTCTTCTTGTTGATGAGACTCATAAATACCTGCAGGTAACATAAGCCTAAGGTTACTTACAGATATTTTCAGGAAGATACTATTATCAAGTTTTGCTAACAGAAGAATGAACTAAGTAACAGGATTATACCTGTTTATCAAATTATTCCAAGATATCACAATTGGAATGCATATCAACATGGCAAAAACCTAAGATACCTCTCCCATCCTTGGAAGAGGTAAATGTTTTTGGAACTCCAGAACTCATAACTAAACCAGCAATGGTCAGACATTGAGAATTTTGAGTGGGAGGGGGTTTCACAGTAGAAAGGTAAACTGGAAATCTCATTAAACAAAGAAAAGAAACATCTGTGGGAGAGGTATATGTTTTTGGAACTACACATTTTTAGGTCCTTGCTTTTAAACAGGTGACAAAATTTCTTAATTTGCAGGCGCGGATTTAGGATAAATGGTGACCGATTTCCGCCGGAAACAACGAGCGCTGAAGGTGCAAACTACAGGGGTCTAAGGCCATGCTTCCCCAGGAAATGTTCTGGATTTGCAGTAACTCTCTTAAGTCCCCTTTCCTGGGTTTCTGCGTCATTCTGAAAACTCTGACCGATTTCCGTAAAACGGTGGAAACTGGTTTAAATCTGCGCCTGATTTGAATGTAAATGGTTACCAGTCACCTCACCACCAAGGAGTTTCTCCATCAACAAACATGCTGTTTGTTTGTGTGACTGTGTACATAGAACGGTTAATATATGGTATGGCTAGTATCTTGGCCAGTTTGGTTTGTGGTTGCGAGAGTCCCTGATGGCGAAGTGATCAGTTGCCTTGTTAATAATCCATCCAAGGCAAGGATAAGAATATTAAAGAGATTTTAAAAGATGGGTTTTAGGTGGTTTTTGTTTTTGTTTTTTTCAAATCATGCCAAGATATTGGTCAGAAAAAAAATATTTCTCACCATCTTAACTCCCTCTCAAGCAACCAAAAGCTGAAAAAAAAAACAAATTTCGTGAACCATGCATTGTACTGGTTTAGTTATTTCTGTATTACTTCTTAGTTCTGTGCAAGTGTGGCCAAATAGTTCCAACAGAAATTTCGACAAATATAGTTAGACGGGCAAATTATGTTTAGGTACTGGCACGACAGTCTCGAGTTACAAATATCTGCGATGCCAGCATATCTGAAAATATCCAACAGCACGACCTCCGGTAAACATAGCAGCAACCATATTGGGGTTGTTTTGGTTTCGGTGATATTTTTTACGGCAAGCCTCCGGTCCTGTTGAGCTGGGGTTATTCTGTTGACAAATGCCTTTCCTCGAGATTGGGCTTTTACAAAATATTTTTCTTTCTCTTTGTCGCAACTTCGTTGCCATCTCGTCAAATTTCTCCGACAAGAGGCACACAAACACGCATCATTGCACGATGTTTCCACATTAAAACAATTTTTCACGTCTTCCACAATATTCTCAACAATCCTATACAGCGCGACGACGATTTGCAACAACAGACGTGACAATTTCTTTGGGAAGCCATTGACAATTGAAACATTTCAAGGGCTTTATTTTCTTTATTGAACTTCCCGCCACGAGCTGGAATGCGCACGCATATTTTTTTTAAATTCAGCTCTGACAGGTGAAAGCAGTGATCGTCATTAAGTTGCCCGGGAAAATATAACGCCCGGGCGGTGTATGGGGTTGGACGCCTGGATGTTGCTTATACAATGTAGACGTGTTAATAAACCGCTGTACATGTTTACCTTGCTTGCTTGCAGTTAGCACGGTTAGGTTTGCTTGCGGTTAGTGTCACTCCATTTTGCTTGCGGTTAGCGTCACTCCATTTTGCTTGCGGTTAGTGTCACTCCATTTTGCTTGCGGTTAGCTTTCATTTGTATGTTAGGGTAACTCTATATTAATTTATATTACTGTTCATTATATGTAGTTTAAATTTTCGTCAGCCGGCAGTTAGCAGCTCGGTGGTACAGTGGTAAGTAAGGGCACAGTGGCCCGGGTTCGACTCCCAGTGACGGCAAATTCATGTAGTTCTTTTTCGTCATAAAATAGTTACAAGACTTAGAATTTTAAGTCGTATTTAGTTGACATACTGTTTCTTCGTTTAGGAACCCGAGAGGAAGTCACCCTCAATCTACGCCCGTGAGGTAGAAACACCCGCCTGAAACGCTCGTGTCGTGTAGAGATTGGTGACGTCCATTGAGACAAGAATGGCGTTCTTAGGCAGTTTAGTCTTCTCGATGAAGTTAAGAAAATCTGTTGTATCTTTAAGATACGAGGCTTGTTTTTGTGCTGTTGGCTGAATAAGGTGGTCAGCAAAAGCTGAGATCCTTTCTGTGGGGCCGTAAAGAGTTTATCAAAAGAGAAGCGTGAAGGCTTCTCAGAACAAATTCCTCTCAACTTACTTTTGAGGAAAACATGAGTAATTTTAAAACACGCCTGCAGAATAGAGGTTACCCAGTTAGAATTGTAGCAAAACACCTTTCAGAGATTAAATTCTCTGATAGAAAAATGTCGCTAGCACAGAAAAACAAAACCGCACAAAAGAAAATACTGCGCTTTGTAACGCAATACCACCCGGCGTTGACTAACCTAAAAGGCACACTTATGGAGAAATGGCACCTTATAGATAATCAACCGCAACTGAGAGAAATCTTTAAGGAGTCCCCTATCATCTCGTATCGCAAGGGAAAATCCCTAAAAGACATCCCAGTTAAAACTAAGCAATGAAGACTCTATAACTTATTCATCTGCGAACGGCAGGAGTCGTGCAGGCTTGTCAACACTTTTATCACTCGAATGCGAATTAGTTTTAAGAAACCGCGAGTGAAATTTAGCGAATACCAATCAGTTTCCAATAACAATTAGTTTTTAGCGAGAGAGAATACAATTTAGCGAATGCGAGTTAACTTAAGCGACGGCGAATAAAATTTAGCGACAGCGAGATAAGTTTAGCGACAGCGAATTAAGTTTAGCGACAGCGAACAAAATTTAGCGACAGCGAATGAAATTTAGCGAATACGAATTAAGTTTAGCGACAGCGAATAAAATTTAGCGACAGCCAATTAAGTTTAGCGACAGCGAGTGAAATTTAGCGAATGCAAATTAATTTTTAGCGACAGCGAATTGACGTTTAGCGACAGCGAATTAAGTTTAGCGACAGCGAATTAGATGTAGCGAATATTGAAACAAATGGACGACCATACATAGGTAGTCCGCGGACCGGGGGTCAGTGTTTTCGGGTTACCCCTGATGTCCTTGCTTACTGAATGTGCAGTTCCCGAAGATATTCACACCCAACACCCATTAATGGCCAGTCTTAAGAAATTCCAAATTAAAGTATCAGGGAGAGAGAGCTCTAATAGTGAAAAAACCTCCATGTGGGGTATGAATATTTTCTTGAAGAAAACAATGTCTGAGAAATCATTAATTACAAAATAATGTTTAAGAAACATCTTACCTTTCAGAAAATTTTGTAATCTAGGCTGTCTGGCCAGTTCATATATTTGACAAGTTGACACTGGGCATGTTTGTAAATTCGTGCAGTTCAACATCACATTACTATGTAGTAGCATTGGTCAACTAAAAACATCATAATTTGGTTAATTAAAATACACTGTACATTATTAGGTTGAAATATTCGTTTAGATCGTTGCACACCAACAGATACAGAAACTATTGGCACCTGAATCATAACAAGTGAAAAATCGTGCATGACACATTTACATGTACATGTAACAGCTCTCCACCTCAGAACCATCACAGATATGATATGATACTTTTAAACTCTCTGAAATTTCAGATTATTCAAGATTAACATGCATATACATCATCTAGGGCTACCCTAAAACACTGAATCCGGAAACCGAAATCCAGAATCTGGAAGCCGTAATCCGGAACCGCAAACCGGAAACCAGAATCCGGAATCCAGATATTATGAATGATGATAGAAATAATTCGCTTCAGCAGTGTCTAATAAATAGATATGAGCAAAAATTATTTTGTGGTAATCTATTTTCTTGGCTTTACCTCAGCCACAAGCTGTAATTGCTAAAACATTATTGACTAGTTCTGAACAACCCTTAGCTATACATCTGGCCCGGTTGTTCAAAAGCTGGATAAAGCTATCCATTGGGTAAATCACTATCCAGTCAGGGTTAGTGATTTTTCGGCTGGATAGAGTTACTCATAGCTTACGAGCAGGCTCTAGTATCTGTCTCTAGTGTCCGAGTAGGTTAAATAGGTGTCTAGTGTTTTTCTGCATTGGCATGTGACCAAGTGCCTTCATGCGACTTTGCCGCTCATGCCCCCGGCCCAAACACGAGAGCCTGCTCATAGGCTAAGTTACCCATCTTTTGTTCAACCTGGCCCTGGTGAGAGCCCGGTTCTTGTCTAGATCAAATTGCTCTGAGAAGACTGGTGAGCAGCACAATAGCAACAAGCTATTACGGTGAGTTTCTGGCAGTCTTTTAGCATCTTTCAACAACATGTGGTCTGATCTGTTCGCAAGCGAGAAGCAGACAGAAGTAAGTGTGCAACATTTCTACAAATTGTTTTAATATGATGGCCGCCAAGAATATGAAATGCTGATTTGTCACAATATCAGTGTGGAAATTGTGTTGATCTGGAATTGGTCTCGTATCTGTTGGAAAAATCAAATTCCATATTTAGACCAGCCAGGTTAGCCTTTGGACTTCGAAAGTGGGAGGCGTGACTGTCAATGTACAGGGGACTGCCACTGACAGACATCCTGTTCTCTATGACATTTTCTATCTTGTTCAGTATCTACTAGGCATAAAGGATAAATTTATACCTGCGGTAAATTGGAGATCACTTATTAAACAAAATGGCAATTACCAGCAAGCTTATTTCAGACACTCTCAAGGTGTTTGGAATAAAATTAAGACGCACTTTACTGAGATTGTCATAATCATAGCCCTCACTAGAAATAACGGTTGCACATTTCAACAGATGGGGAATTTTTGTTTCAAAAAAGGTTAAGTTTGAGGCCCTTTTTACTTGGCAGCTTATTTTTTACAAGCGAAAACCTAAGCAAAACAATTTTTGTGTATTTGAAGAGCTTGTTTTCTGTGATTTGCAGATTCCAGTTTCTGGTTTCTGGATTCCGGTTTTTGGTTCCGGATTCCGGTTTACTGGGTTTTAGGGTTGCCCCATCTTTAACAAAGTGTTTGCTTCACATTCAGTTTACACGTGTCTGTTATTCAGCATAGGCAGACTTATAAGTTTTCCTTCAAAAATATATTGCAACAACTATTGCATCTTTCATTACTTATTCTTGTGATGAAATGACACAAAATCCAAGTACAAAAAGTCATAAGCATAAAACTAACTTATGTGGTAATGCTTACAGTTCCTCTTACTGTCTGCATATGCTGTCCATAAACTGGTACTGCCTAGACAATACACTCACTATTTTTCTGATCACACCTTTTAAAACGTCACTGTTATATAACTTGTCCTGAAAAAGCAATACATGAAACGTTATGCCTTTGGCAATCACCCAATACCTTCACATGATGTACAATGTACACCATATCAACATTCACTATTCTTTTTACTTTCATTGTAACTCTTTTGTGTCATTTTCCCTCACTTGAAGACAGCACTTCCACATTAGGTGATAATTTGCCTCTGGAATCTCAACGAATTCACAGGGAGTGATAACAATTAAATCGTGACTAGTTTTCGCAAAGGAGGCGTTCAAATGTCAGATTTTAATGTTAAGTTTATACAGTAACTTTACATTACTCTTCGCATATATGTATGTATATATATATATATATATATATATATATATATATATATATATATATATATATATATATAGGAAGTCTGTGTTTCGATTTTTCCGTAGTACAATGCTCGATACATTAAAGTAGAGCGCAATATATATATTGAAAATAGAAAAAAACTACACTTTCATCCCTACAAGCCTGTTTCGTGGTTGCCCACTCATCAGGGGATTTAATAAGAATAATCTTTACCACCGTTTATATACAATATAATTTACATAATATATGCAGCGCGAAATTTAACGGGTTAGTTGTTTCGTAGGAGGGCTTTGTTTCTGTGGCGGCAAGATGATACGAGTTCATTACGTTTGTTAAGTGTTGATAGCTCGGGTTGACAGATGATAAGGAATTTTTCTTTAAGGCAAAGGTTACATCTTTTGCTTGAGCTGTTATACGGCGAGTGTGAGGAGAGAATGCGCCAGGAAATAAAGTGTTCGATGTCATTGTCTTTGAGGGTCCAGATGTGCTTGCTGAGTTCGGTCGAGTTTCTGTGTTTAGCGTGGCGGAATGATGCGGTGTGGTTTCTGTATCTAGTTCTACTTCAAAACTAAAAACTTCAAATCCCCTGATGAGTGGGCAACCACGAAACAGGCTTGTAGGGATGAACTTGTAGTCTATTTGTGTTTTTCCTCCCACATTGTATATATATATATATATATATATAGGAAGTCTGTGTTTCGATTTTTCCGTAGTACAGTGCTCGATACATTAAAGTAGAGCGCAATATATATATTGAAAATAGAAAAAAACTACACTTTCATCCCGACAAGCCTGTTTCGTGATCGCTCACTCTTCAGGGGATTTTAATGATAAGAATATTCAAAACCATCGGTTAAATACTATAAAAGTTACATAATTACTGCTGCAGAAAATTTAAATGTTTAAATGTTTAGTTGTTACGTAGTAACGCTTTGTTTCTGTGGCGGCAAGACGATACAAGTTCGTTACGTTTGTTAAGTGATGATAGGTCAGGTCGACAGATGATTAAAAATTTCTCTTTGAGACAGAGATTGCATCTTTTACTTGAGCTGTTGTAGGATGAGCTAGATGAAATGATACGCCATGAAATAGAGTGGTCAATGTTGCTGTCTTTAAGAGTCCAGACGTGTTTGCTGAGTTCGGTAGAGTTCCTGTGTTTTGCGTGACGGAATGATGCAGTGTGGTTTCTGTATCTTGTCTTGAAGTCGTTTTCTGTTAGCCCGATGTATGTTTCTGAGGTGTTATTGTCGTTGCGTGTGACGGTGGCTTGGTAGATGACTGATGATTGAAGGCATTTTCCGTTAAGTGGGCATGTGATCTTTTGTCGGCAGTTGCACGATTTCTTGTCAACAGGGTTTTCGGCGGTTTCATCAGCGTGCTTGGATGAATTCAAAATACACTTGTTGTGGTTGTCGATAATTTGCTTAGTGTTATTCATGCAACTGTAGCTAATCTTGATGGTATTGCGATTGAAGATTTTTTTAAGCTTGTGGTCTTTAGGGAAGTGTTTGTCTACTAGGGTGAGGAATCTGTGACCGATATTGGTGTTGACGTTTTTGCTGAATGGAGGGTTGTACCAGAGGATGTTGTTCCGTTGTCTGTTTCTCCGTTTAGTAGTCGTGGTTGGTTCGTAACGTAGAGTGTAGTGGTATCCACTTTCGTCGAGTGCTTTTTGATATGGCGGGGCGGCTTGGTCGAATGATGCTTTGTCTGATGAAAGGGATGACAGACGTTTGTTGATGCCGGCGGGTATGTTTTTTGTGGTGATCGGCGGGTGATTGCTCTCGCGATGGACGTACTGCAGCGTGGTATTAGGTTTTGTGAAGGGCTTGTAGGTGCTGTTATTAAGGTTAAAGGTGACGTCTAGAAAGTTAATGATCTGTTTGTTGGCTTCAATTGTGATGCGTAGGCCATTTTGGTTAAAGACGCGGCATATTTCTTTCTTGATGCTCTCTGTTCCTCTCGGTGTGGCGTTGGAAATGGCTAGCCCGTCGTCACGGTAGAGTCCTATGTTGACGTCAAGGTTCTGTAATTGCGAAAGCAGGAAACTTCCTACCAGCTCACATGTCTCAGCGCCGTCGTAGCTACCCATAGTAACGTCAAATGTTGTGTCACCCTTCTTTTGCCATGGTTGTTGCTTGTGTATTAGGATGAATTTTTAGCATGTACGATGATGTTTCGTTCGTCTTCTGTGATGTTGTCGTAGGCTGAGGCAAAGTCGAGTGCTCTGTTCAGAAGGTCTTGGCTGATGGAGGGGTAGAATTCTACGATGTCGAAGCAAATAAAGCTATGGCGTTGTTTGTGTTCAATATCTTTAAACCACTCGATCACGGAGGTAGAGTTTTTCCATTGGTTGAATTTGGATACTCTTGCGATTTTGTTGTTGATTCTGTCGAGGATTTCTTTGCTGATTTTGCCAATTTCAGATTTAGTGGGGTTGATTAGTCGGCAGGTCGGCTTGTTAGCGAAGTTCGGTTTGTGGTCTTTCAGTGTAATAAATGCGTTTTTGTTAGCAGTAGTGTCTACTCTGTCATCAATGCCTAGCTTCGTTGCGATGTTTTTATTTTCTTTATGGATGTCTCGTACGGTATTAGGATTGGCCTTCTTGTAGGACTTTGTGATGTTTTGTTCCAGCAGGTCGATGTATTTTGACGGTTCTAGTTTGTAAAAGTTCGTTGTTTTGTCAGCGGCGATGAGTAGCTTGGTTTCGTTTTTGATGAGTTTAGTGTCGTCATTGAGCTTGTTTAGAAAAGGGTCGTTGACTTGTTTGAATGTCGTCGATTGTACCATCTTTAGCATGTCGTCTTCAAATTCCTTTAGCTCGTCAATCGGAGGAGGGTTCTTTGTAGACTTGAAGCCGTAAGTGTCCTTGGAGGAGGTGGACGTGTCAGGGTTGAGGAAGATGTGAGCTTTCCAGCGCATTCTTCGTAGAAACTGCTCGGTTTTTTCAATTAGGCGTTGTAAGAAATCGTTCTGTGATGGTAGGGGAATATTCTTTCTAGAGTATCCAATGTTGTATATAAACGGTGGTAAAGATTATTCTTATTAAATCCCCTGATGAGTGGGCAACCACGAAACAGGCTTGTAGGGATGAAAGTGTAGTTTTTTTCTATTTTCAATATATATATTGCGCTCTACTTTAATGTATCGAGCACTGTACTACGGAAAAATCGAAACACAGACTTCCTAATTCGCTCCAGTCTAAGATTTGTTGAGCACTCTACGATAATCCGCAATGGAAAAATTCAACATTGGATACTCTAGAAAGAATATTCCCCTACCATCACAGAACGATTTCTTACAACGCCTAATTGAAAAAACCGAGCAGTTTCTACGAAGAATGCGCTGGAAAGCTCACATCTTCCTCAACCCTGACACGTCCACCTCCTCCAAGGACACTTACGGCTTCAAGTCTACAAAGAACCCTCCTCCGATTGACGAGCTAAAGGAATTTGAAGACGACATGCTAAAGATGGTACAATCGACGACATTCAAACAAGTCAACGACCCTTTTCTAAACAAGCTCAATGACGACACTAAACTCATCAAAAACGAAACCAAGCTACTCATCGCCGCTGACAAAACAACGAACTTTTACAAACTAGAACCGTCAAAATACATCGACCTGCTGGAACAAAACATCACAAAGTCCTACAAGAAGGCCAATCCTAATACCGTACGAGACATCCATAAAGAAAATAAAAACATCGCAACGAAGCTAGGCATTGATGACAGAGTAGACACTACTGCTAACAAAAACGCATTTATTACACTGAAAGACCACAAACCGAACTTCGCTAACAAGCCGACCTGCCGACTAATCAACCCCACTAAATCTGAAATTGGCAAAATCAGCAAAGAAATCCTCGACAGAATCAACAACAAAATCGCAAGAGTATCCAAATTCAACCAATGGAAAAACTCTACCTCCGTGATCGAGTGGTTTAAAGATATTGAACACAAACAACGCCATAGCTTTATTTGCTTCGACATCGTAGAATTCTACCCCTCCATCAGCCAAGACCTTCTGAACAGAGCACTCGACTTTGCCTCAGCCTACGACAACATCACAGAAGACGAACGAAACATCATCGTACATGCTAAAAATTCATCCTAATACACAAGCAACAACCATGGCAAAAGAAGGGTGACACGACATTTGACGTTACTATGGGTAGCTACGACGGCGCTGAGACATGTGAGCTGGTAGGAAGTTTCCTGCTTTCGCAATTACAGAACCTTGACGTCAACATAGGACTCTACCGTGACGACGGGCTAGCCATTTCCAACGCCACACCGAGAGGAACAGAGAGCATCAAGAAAGAAATATGCCGCGTCTTTAACCAAAATGGCCTACGCATCACAATTGAAGCCAACAAACAGATCATTAACTTTCTAGACGTCACCTTTAACCTTAATAACAGCACCTACAAGCCCTTCACAAAACCTAATACCACGCTGCAGTACGTCCATCGCGAGAGCAATCACCCGCCGATCACCACAAAAAACATACCCGCCGGCATCAACAAACGTCTGTCATCCCTTTCATCAGACAAAGCATCATTCGACCAAGCCGCCCCGCCATATCAAAAAGCACTCGACGAAAGTGGATACCACTACACTCTACGTTACGAACCAACCACGACTACTAAACGGAGAAACAGACAACGGAACAACATCCTCTGGTACAACCCTCCATTCAGCAAAAACGTCAACACCAATATCGGTCACAGATTCCTCACCCTAGTAGACAAACACTTCCCTAAAGACCACAAGCTTAAAAAAATCTTCAATCGCAATACCATCAAGATTAGCTACAGTTGCATGAATAACACTAAGCAAATTATCGACAACCACAACAAGTGTATTTTGAATTCATCCAAGCACGCTGATGAAACCGCCGAAAACCCTGTTGACAAGAAATCGTGCAACTGCCGACAAAAGATCACATGCCCACTTAACGGAAAATGCCTTCAATCATCAGTCATCTACCAAGCCACCGTCACACGCAACGACAATAACACCTCAGAAACATACATCGGGCTAACAGAAAACGACTTCAAGACAAGATACAGAAACCACACTGCATCATTCCGTCACGCAAAACACAGGAACTCTACCGAACTCAGCAAACACGTCTGGACTCTTAAAGACAGCAACATTGACCACTCTATTTCATGGCGTATCATTTCATCTAGCTCATCCTACAACAGCTCAAGTAAAAGATGCAATCTCTGTCTCAAAGAGAAATTTTTAATCATCTGTCGACCTGACCTATCATCACTTAACAAACGTAACGAACTTGTATCGTCTTGCCGCCACAGAAACAAAGCGTTACTACGTAACAACTAAACATTTAAACATTTAAATTTTCTGCAGCAGTAATTATGTAACTTTTATAGTATTTAACCGATGGTTTTGAATATTCTTATCATTAAAATCCCCTGAAGAGTGAGCGATCACGAAACAGGCTTGTCGGGATGAAAGTGTAGTTTTTTTCTATTTTCAATATATATATTGCGCTCTACTTTAATGTATCGAGCACTGTACTACGGAAAAATCGAAACACAGACTTCCTATATATATATATATATATATATATACAATGTGGGAGGAAAAACACAAATAGACTACAAGTTCATCCCTACAAGCCTGTTTCGTGGTTGCCCACTCATCAGGGGATTTGAAGTTTTTAGTTTTGAAGTAGAACTAGATACAGAAACCACACCGCATCATTCCGCCACGCTAAACACAGAAACTCGACCGAACTCAGCAAGCACATCTGGACCCTCAAAGACAATGACATCGAACACTTTATTTCCTGGCGCATTCTCTCCTCACACTCGCCGTATAACAGCTCAAGCAAAAGATGTAACCTTTGCCTTAAAGAAAAATTCTTTATCATCTGTCAACCCGAGCTATCAACACTTAACAAACGTAATGAACTCGTATCATCTTGCCGCTACAGAAACAAAGTCCTCCTACGAAACAACTAACCCGTTAAATTTCGCGCTGCATATATTATGTAAATTATATTGTATATAAACGGTGGTAAAGATTATTCTTATTAAATCCCCTGATGAGTGGGCAACCACGAAACAGGCTTGTAGGGATGAAAGTGTAGTTTTTTTCAATTTTCAATATATATATATATATATATATAAAACGGTTATAAAATGCCTCAAGCCAACAAAGAATGCCACTGCGTCAGGAGGATCAATGAAGATTCACAGTCTAAGCCTCACCGCAAAAATGAATTTAAAAACGTTTGATAAAGCAAGGACGGACAACTTCTGACGGTAAAAAAAGTTAAAAAGTTAAAAATTTAATAGAAAAACGTTTCGGTCTTAGACCTTCATCAGTTACAAGAGAAAAAGGACGAAAACTAAGTTTAAATACGGTTACAGTGTGGGAGATTACGTAACGAAATGAAAAATACAATATTGTGCTATTAATACATCGTGATTAATACAATACAGGAAGAAAATGCAAAACGAGAAATACAATGCTGTACTATAAATTGCGTCATACAGGGTGATAATTAATAGACCAAACGAAAAGAATACAATACTGTGCATAAATTACATTATAGAGCGTGATAATTGCAGAACTAGGTTAAATTCAACCTAAAAACTAAAAGAGTTAAAATAGATAAAACGGACTCTTGCAATGCGGTAAATATAACGGGAAAAATAGTTTGCAAAGATAAGCAGTTGAAAAAAAAAAAAAAAAAAAAAAAGAAGAAACCTACGTTTACGCTGAACAAGGTTAATAACAAAATCCCAAATCGAGGCCTTTGGAGCATTAAAGGGTTGACAAACAACAAAATCCCTGGAGGGGCCCTTAAACAATAAGCTGTAATAAGATCCCAGGCAGGGCCTTTGAGCATACCTAACACCCAAAAAGCTGACAAAATCCAAGGAAGGGCCTTTGAACTGCCTTATGGCGCGAACGCATATTTACACAAGAGAAAGTTAATTATAACAAATTCTGTTTTTGGAGTGAAATTCTTTTCTTTTATTTAAGCCATGGGGAGCCAAAGAGAACAGTTGAGCACTCCAATAAGCCTCTTTCGTAATTAAAAACCTATCGATCTCGTCTGAGTCATTAGGGGCCTGCACCTGATCAATGCATTGGAATTCAAAATCATCCAAGGAGTGTGGAATTTTATTGAAATGTACTGCTACCTCACAAGTGGTTTTGTTTGTGAGCATAGCAGACTTGTGGTTACGAAACCTAACCCGAAAATCGGTGGTAGTTGATCCTATGTACTGTAAACGACATTTCTTGCAGGAAACTAAATCGATCACGTTTTTAGAATCACAAGAAAGCCTTGAATGAATGGTGTATTTTCTGCCCGTTTTAAAACTTAGAAATGATTTAGATTCAACAAAGAAATTTCGACAGAGATCGCATCTATTTCTCTCACATTTAAAGCAGCCATTGTTTGGCTGAATTGTTTGTCCCTCATCGGCGGTTTTAAAACGAGATGGTGCTAATAATTCTTTCAGGTTTTTTGTTCTACGAAAAGATGGTATGATAGAGTCTTGAGGGAAAAGTTCTTTCAATTTAGGGTTGGATTGCAAAATCAACAAATGCTTTCTAATTATGCTACTCACATTAGGCAAATTAGGATTAAATGTGAGAACAAATGGAAATAATTTCTTCGATTGTTTTCCGCGTTGCCGTAGTAAATCATTCCTAGAAATGGTGGAGGCTTTGGAGAATTGATCGTCAACTAATTTGGAGGGATAACCCTGATTAACAAGATAACCCTTGTACTCAACTGTTCTCTCGGCAAGGAAAGTTTCTTCAGAGCAATTTCTCTTCAATCTAGTCGCTACTCCAAAAGGAATAGCCTTGAAGACATGCTTGGGATGGCAGCTAGAAGGTGGAAGATATAAATGACTATCTGTAGGTTTAGAATAAACATCAGTTCTAATAAACCCATCCACAAGATGTAAAGTAAGATCAAGTACGTGAAGCTCACGTTCAGAAAAAACTAACTCGAATTTAATAGTAGGGTATAGAGAATTAATGTAATCAGTAAATTGATGTAAGGCAGGAAGGCCTTGCTGCCAAAGATCAAAGACATCGTCACGATAACGCCACCACAAGGACGGCTTTATCTGACCGGAAAACTTGGCTTTAAGATCAATTTCACCCATGGCTAGATCGGCATAACTACATGCATTTTTTGGACCCATGGCCGTGCCATGAATCTGAAGAAAGAAATTCTCCTTAAAAACAGAATGGTTGCTTTTCAAACAGATTTTTACGGCTTCTAATATGCAAGATGTAGACGGAATTTTGTTTTCCCTAGCATTCAAAGCTTTCCTAACTGCAGTAAGACCAAGTTTGTTATCGATGTTGGGGAACATTGAAACCACATCCCACGAAACCAGTAAGGTGCCAGTTGGAAAAGGGCCACTCGTGTTAAGATCTCCTATTTTGTTAAGCAAATCCGTGGTGTCCTTAATAAATGATGGTAATTTACGAGCAAGTGGTTGCAAATAGAATTCGGTAAAGGCCGACAAGTTCTCAATTGCCGTACCACAACAAGAGGTAATGAGTCTTAACGGGTTGCCCGTTTTGTGCGTTTTAATGTTCCCAAAGGCAACTCCTGGTTTCGCTTCCTTATTTAAAACCCACTTAGCTATTTCGGGGGAAATCTCACCCTTTCCAAGCCATTTGGAACACCAACTACTTACTAACGCTAAATGCTTCGAGGTAGGATCTGATTGCAAAGATTTGTAGTGCAGCTGATTGTTGAGCTGACCAAGCATTTTTTCTTCGTACTCTTTATCATCAATTAAAACAAAACGGGAACCTTTGTCCTGTATCCGAATCACTACATTAGAGTTTCTAAGTTCCTTAAGGGCAACACGTTCTTTTCGTGAAAGATTATCTCTAGGTTGCTTAATGTTCTCAGGATTGATAAGATCACGCCTTACATTAGCTAAAAAAAGTTCAAGTTCAGGGTGTAGAAGACCTAAATGTAACAACTGACCTTAAATGTAATAAACTCCTAAATGTAATAACATTTGGCCTTAAATGTAATAAACTCCAAAGTGTGACAACATTTGGACTTACACAAACGTCATCATTGACGTAACCACCTCGTTGTTTAGTAAAATAATCACGTGACACTACACACAATCCCTGTAAGCGGGAATCCTTATTCCAGCCTTTAAATTCCTTCTCATACAAACAAATTTCGATAGGTTGGTAATAGCGTGACGTTTTTGTTTCTAAATCTACTTGTTAACCAATATAGTTCCGCAGAAAATATTTTCAAGACGCCAGCGATTTATCAGTCCGTTCTTGAATCACAACCTGATCAGTCCAAACAACAATTCCAGACAAAACTATCACAGTGGTACCGGATGCCGTGATGACAACGTCACCAGGACGCGACGCAAGGTGCATTTGAAATAGCTGTTGTCGTTTCATGGTTTAAATGCCTTTTATATCTCGATTTGGCTCTCTTGTGAGACCACACACAGCGAGTCTGGATAGTTCGATCCTTCAATCTGTCTCCTTTTTTTATATACGTAACTGTGTCTGGAAAAAAAGGTCTCAGAGTCCGATATTTTGGTCGTTTACAATTTTCCCAGTAGGATGATGTGAATCTGCTTTTTCTTTAAAAGTATAAATTGTATTATGCCCCATGGGGTAATATTTCGCAAATGACGAAGCATTTCCAAACTGAAGGTTTGAAAAACTGTTTAACAAAGAATTCCTGCTTTAATGATTGCGTTTGATTAACATAATCGGACACTGATAACAATGGATTGACAGGCCTACACAACTCCTATCCACGTGTCATAGCCGCTTTGAGAGTTTTGCTCGAACTAGTATATCTTTGAGGATCTGCCCCTTTTGTATTGTACGATAGGGGGATCTTTGAATATTTCGCTAAGCAATAATCCTGTTTTTAGGAGGACATTTCACCAGAGTAGAGCCGTTAGAGGTCATAGGTCTGCGTGGTTTCCGCTGCTATCCGCGTGTAATTTGTTGAGTTTGATACCTCTGTTTTTGGCCACGTGCTATGACAACCACAACGTGGAGCTGGATGAACAATCATAGGAAGAACTCCTAAATTCAGAGCTTTTGCCTGAACAAAACCACACAATATCATAAGCAACACGCTAAACGGTCCACAGACTTGCGCGTGAACACCTACTTTTGCAGTTCCAGAACGAACAAACTGGAAGGACAAAAAGCTCGATGAAATTGATGCAAGAAGCATAAGAACGTCTCTCTAAGACAGACTCATAGCTTTCAACAAGGAAAGCTACAGCTATCTCTGGCGAAGCCGGACAAAGATAAATATGACACCCGTGATAACAAGCAGCATAACTTGCAACAGTAAATCAAACAGCCGGGCCCGGCGAAATAATACAAAATGCAAGTAACCAACATGCTCACGGAATATTTCAAACTTTGTCCCTCCAGAGCTAATATTTAGAGAGCTTAAAACATATCTTGCAATCAAATGAGCTAAAAAAATAGCATGTGGCCAAAAACAGAGGTATCAAACTCAACAAATTACACGCGGATAGCAGCGGAAACCACGCAGACCTATGACCTCTAACGGCTCTACTCTGGTGAAATGTCCTCCTAAAAACAGGATTATTGCTTAGCGAAATATTCAAAGATCCCCCTATCGTACAATACAAAAGGGGCAGATCCTCAAAGATATACTAGTTCGAGCAAAACTCTCAAAGCGGCTATGACACGTGGATAGGAGTTGTGTAGGCCTGTCAATCCATTGTTATCAGTGTCCGATTATGTTAATCAAACGCAATCATTAAAGCAGGAATTCTTTGTTAAACAGTTTTTCAAACCTTCAGTTTGGAAATGCTTCGTCATTTGCGAAATATTACCCCATGGGGCATAATACAATTTATACTTTTAAAGAAAAAGCAGATTCACATCATCCTACTGGGAAAATTGTAAACGACCAAAATATCGGACTCTGAGACCTTTTTTTCCAGACACAGTTACGTATATAAAAAAAGGAGACAGATTGAAGGATCGAACTATCCAGACTCGCTGTGTGTGGTCTCACAAGAGAGCCAAATCGAGATATAAAAGGCATTTAAACCATGAAACGACAACAGCTATTTCAAATGCACCTTGCGTCGCGTCCTGGTGACGTTGTCATCACGGCATCCGGTACCACTGTGATAGTTTTGTCTGGAATTGTTGTTTGGACTGATCAGGTTGTGATTCAAGAACGGACTGATAAATCGCTGGCGTCTTGAAAATATTTTCTGCGGAACTATATTGGTTAACAAGTAGATTTAGAAACAAAAACGTCACGCTATTACCAACCTATCGAAATTTGTTTGTATGAGAAGGAATTTAAAGGCTGGAATAAGGATTCCCGCTTACAGGGATTGTGTGTAGTGTCACGTGATTATTTTACTAAACAACGAGGTGGTTACGTCAATGATGACGTTTGTGTAAGTCCAAATGTTGTCACACTTTGGAGTTTATTACATTTAAGGCCAAATGTTATTACATTTAGGAGTTTATTACATTTAAGGTCAGTTGTTACATTTAGGTCTTCTACACCCTGAACTTGAACTTTTTTTAGCTAATGTAAGGCGTGATCTTATCAATCCTGAGAACATTAAGCAACCTAGAGATAATCTTTCACGAAAAGAACGTGTTGCCCTTAAGGAACTTAGAAACTCTAATGTAGTGATTCGGATACAGGACAAAGGTTCCCGTTTTGTTTTAATTGATGATAAAGAGTACGAAGAAAAAATGCTTGGTCAGCTCAACAATCAGCTGCACTACAAATCTTTGCAATCAGATCCTACCTCGAAGCATTTAGCGTTAGTAAGTAGTTGGTGTTCCAAATGGCTTGGAAAGGGTGAGATTTCCCCCGAAATAGCTAAGTGGGTTTTAAATAAGGAAGCGAAACCAGGAGTTGCCTTTGGGAACATTAAAACGCACAAAACGGGCAACCCGTTAAGACTCATTACCTCTTGTTGTGGTACGGCAATTGAGAACTTGTCGGCCTTTACCGAATTCTATTTGCAACCACTTGCTCGTAAATTACCATCATTTATTAAGGACACCACGGATTTGCTTAACAAAATAGGAGATCTTAACACGAGTGGCCCTTTTCCAACTGGCACCTTACTGGTTTCGTGGGATGTGGTTTCAATGTTCCCCAACATCGATAACAAACTTGGTCTTACTGCAGTTAGGAAAGCTTTGAATGCTAGGGAAAACAAAATTCCGTCTACATCTTGCATATTAGAAGCCGTAAAAATCTGTTTGAAAAGCAACCATTCTGTTTTTAAGGAGAATTTCTTTCTTCAGATTCATGGCACGGCCATGGGTCCAAAAAATGCATGTAGTTATGCCGATCTAGCCATGGGTGAAATTGATCTTAAAGCCAAGTTTTCCGGTCAGATAAAGCCGTCCTTGTGGTGGCGTTATCGTGACGATGTCTTTGATCTTTGGCAGCAAGGCCTTCCTGCCTTACATCAATTTACTGATTACATTAATTCTCTATACCCTACTATTAAATTCGAGTTAGTTTTTTCTGAACGTGAGCTTCACGTACTTGATCTTACTTTACATCTTGTGGATGGGTTTATTAGAACTGATGTTTATTCTAAACCTACAGATAGTCATTTATATCTTCCACCTTCTAGCTGCCATCCCAAGCATGTCTTCAAGGCTATTCCTTTTGGAGTAGCGACTAGATTGAAGAGAAATTGCTCTGAAGAAACTTTCCTTGCCGAGAGAACAGTTGAGTACAAGGGTTATCTTGTTAATCAGGGTTATCCCTCCAAATTAGTTGACGATCAATTCTCCAAAGCCTCCACCATTTCTAGGAATGATTTACTACGGCAACGCGGAAAACAATCGAAGAAATTATTTCCATTTGTTCTCACATTTAATCCTAATTTGCCTAATGTGAGTAGCATAATTAGAAAGCATTTGTTGATTTTGCAATCCAACCCTAAATTGAAAGAACTTTTCCCTCAAGACTCTATCATACCATCTTTTCGTAGAACAAAAAACCTGAAAGAATTATTAGCACCATCTCGTTTTAAAACCGCCGATGAGGGACAAACAATTCAGCCAAACAATGGCTGCTTTAAATGTGAGAGAAATAGATGCGATCTCTGTCGAAATTTCTTTGTTGAATCTAAATCATTTCTAAGTTTTAAAACGGGCAGAAAATACACCATTCATTCAAGGCTTTCTTGTGATTCTAAAAACGTGATCGATTTAGTTTCCTGCAAGAAATGTCGTTTACAGTACATAGGATCAACTACCACCGATTTTCGGGTTAGGTTTCGTAACCACAAGTCTGCTATGCTCACAAACAAAACCACTTGTGAGGTAGCAGTACATTTCAATAAAATTCCACACTCCTTGGATGATTTTGAATTCCAATGCATTGATCAGGTGCAGGCCCCTAATGACTCAGACGAGATCGATAGGTTTTTAATTACGAAAGAGGCTTATTGGAGTGCTCAACTGTTCTCTTTGGCTCCCCATGGCTTAAATAAAAGAAAAGAATTTCACTCCAAAAACAGAATTTGTTATAATTAACTTTCTCTTGTGTAAATATGCGTTCGCGCCATAAGGCAGTTCAAAGGCCCTTCCTTGGATTTTGTCAGCTTTTTGGGTGTTAGGTATGCTCAAAGGCCCTGCCTGGGATCTTATTACAGCTTATTGTTTAAGGGCCCCTCCAGGGATTTTGTTGTTTGTCAACCCTTTAATGCTCCAAAGGCCTCGATTTGGGATTTTGTTATTAACCTTGTCCAGCGTAAACGTAGGTTTCTTCTTTTTTTTTTTTTTTTTTTTTTTTCAACTGCTTATCTTTGCAAACTATTTTTCCCGTTATATTTACCGCATTGCAAGAGTCCGTTTTATCTATTTTAACTCTTTTAGTTTTTAGGTTGAATTTAACCTAGTTCTGCAATTATCACGCTCTATAATGTAATTTATGCACAGTATTGTATTCTTTTCGTTTGGTCTATTAATTATCACCCTGTATGACGCAATTTATAGTACAGCATTGTATTTCTCGTTTTGCATTTTCTTCCTGTATTGTATTAATCACGATGTATTAATAGCACAATATTGTATTTTTCATTTCGTTACGTAATCTCCCACACTGTAACCGTATTTAAACTTAGTTTTCGTCCTTTTTCTCTTGTAACTGATGAAGGTCTAAGACCGAAACGTTTTTCTATTAAATTTTTAACTTTTTAACTTTTTTTACCGTCAGAAGTTGTCCGTCCTTGTTTTATCAAACGTTTTTATATATATCTATATATATATATAGGTTGAATAAACAGAGGAAGATGCGAACTTTTCTCGTAGGAGGTCTTTCATTCAAGTGGACGTTTCGCCCATTCGGGCTTCTTCAACACTAAGAATATCAATACTCGGAATAAAATTTACAAAAAGTGAAAAAGCCTTAAATAAGTTACAAAACAATAACTTACAAAGAAAACAAAGAAATAAAAAAATGTTTTCACATAAGATTACATAAGAATTACGTAATAATAAAAATAGCAAAACGCCCGCTAAAAAGCAAATAAAATCAAGTAAAATACAGCAGCAAGATGGTGTTAATTGTAGCGAATCCTATTCCTGGAATTAAACTCGCACCTTTTGTTGAGTCCACGAGGTGCATAATTGAGCACACCAAAAGCCCTCTCTTGTGAGCAAACGGTCATCAAGACTATTATTATTGACACTAAGATTACACAACTGTTCAATAATTCAAAATGCAAAATCTGCCAGAGCATGAGGCTCTTTCTTAAAATGAATAGCAACTTCACAAGTACGTTTTTTGGTGATCATAGAAGACTTGTGGTTGCGGAAACGAATTTTAAATTCGTTACTTGTGGAACCAACATATTGCACATTGCATTTCTTGCACGTAACCAAGTAGATGACATTTTTAGATTTACAATTAAGAATCTGCGTAATAGGATACGTCCTGCTAGTACTAGTGCTAGTAAAGCAATTAGATTCCTTTAAATAATTGCGACATAGATCACATTTGGCTGTGCATTTAAAGCAACCCCGCTGATTATCGGGCGTGCGATGTTGCTCACGAGGCTTACTGCTCAAGATTTCTTTGATGTTTTTAGTTCTACGAAAAGCAGGAATGATGGACCCTACCGGAAAAATTTCTTTAAGAGATGGTGAATTATAAATAAGGTGCTTGTATTTCCTAACAATTCTACCAATACTGGGTAAGCGAGGGTTGAAATCAAGCACAAGTGGAAAAATTTGTTTGGACTCCTTAGGCTGGGGTTGAAGCAATGTTTGTCTAGGAATAGACTGGGCTTTCTCAAACTGTTGTGAAACCAAACTAGGGTTATAACCCCGGTTATATAGATAACCCTTATACTCAGAAGAGCGTTTACTAAATGCCTCATCAGTAGAACAATTCCT
>NW_028301563.1:5860000-5887500 GCF_042242905.1 Orbicella faveolata | reverse complement strand
ATGTCGTCCCAGCACATTCACGGATATGCATTTTCCACTCAGAAATGAAATAAGACTTCGCTATTGTTGTCAGATATTCCTATTCACGGAGGCTACACGCGGTGGAGTTACTGGTCTCGTTGTAGCAAAACATGTGGATGGCCGTGGGGAACTCAGCATCGCTCTCGTACATGTACCAATCCTCCGCCAGCAAACAAAGGAAGAAGCTGCCTGGGAGCAGACAAAGAAATTAGAAAATGTAACAAGCGTAGATGTCCAGGTAATTAATATTTTTGTGAAAGAACTATGAAAATGAGAGAAATAACAACGTAACTATGTAACGACTTATTTAATTTGGGGTGAGCATCTACTCTGTGCGTTATGTGATTTAATTTAATTTGTGTAAAATGAGTTTCTACCACTTATTTTTCTTCTTCTTCTTCTTGTTCCTCTTCTTCTTCGTTTGTAGTATTTCATTCTGGTGCCACTTGATTGCGCTGGCTCACTTAACTGCTTGTGATTACCCTGCCAATGTATTTTTTTAACCTTATTTTTCAGTTCACGGTGGCTACTCGCAGTGGTCTAGTTGGTCTCGTTGTAGTCAGTCTTGTGGTCCAGGAATGGAATACCGTTCCCGTTCCTGCACAAATCCTTGGCCAGCACACGGAGGACGAGGATGTAACAGCCTTGGACCACGTAGAGAATGGCGGAGTTGTTACATTAAGCGATGCCCAGGTACAAGCTTCATGTAAAAAATTGATGGAAGTACTAATTTGCATGACGCACCGTGTTTTTATCTTTGTCTTTTGTACAACGAGCTACTAAACTTTTCAAACGTCTCTTCTCAGTTCATGGCGACTACTCGCAGTGGTCTCATTGGTCTCAGTGTAGCAAGTCATGTGATGGAGGAAAGCAAGATCGTTATCGTTCGTGCACCAACCCCGTGCCTGCGAACGGAGGAAAAGACTGCAGCAGACTGGGACAAGCTAAAGAGTCAAGGTCGTGTAACACATATCGGTGCCCAGGTAAAGGATTTTTTTATCTGGAGAGAAATTGTTATTATGCACATATAAGTAATACAGATGATAAACTCGAATTTTACACGTCGTGATGAGAATAAACAGCTCCTCCGTTCCATCAACAACAGCACGACTGAGACCGTTGCAGATGTCTTCAAAATTTTAACAATGACACAGAGAGGATAGTTAAAAATGACTTAAAAGAATATCCTGTCTCAAAAAGTCACTGGCCTAGCTAGATGATGTCTGTGTTCGTACGTATACTAAAAGAAGCTTTTTGGACATGTACAACACCAGTATCAAAACAGCAAACTTCCCAAGCGCCTTTGAAAATTAAAGCTTAAGTCACTTCAATTCACAAAAAAACTTCCACTCCTGACAGAAAAAACTATCGTCCCATCTCAGTGCTGCTAATCCTTTCTAAACCTCTAGAACGACACGTGTCTGTAACTTATCAAAAACACTTGTCAAAGTATAATCTACTATACCAAAATCAGTCTTGTTATCGACCTAATTATGCGTGCGAAACTGCACTAATTAACATAACGGATCGTTGGCTCAAGGAAATGGACAGTGTAAAGCTTATTGGAGCCATTTTGCTTTATTTAAGCAATTAGTCTGACTTAGTCGATCACGACATTCTACTATCCAAATTATCAATGTGCTTCACTAGTGACTGGCCCCTGCATAGGTATATTTTTGAAAATTGCCAAGCTAAAAAGTCGCCCATTCACAATATTAAACTCCCGCAAAGTAATTTCGTGCCACATGGAGATACTCTCATTATTATCTTTGTTTTTGTCTTCAATTAATTCCTGGCCTTTTTAAACGTCCCTTTTCAGTTCACGGTGGCTACTCGCAGTGGTCTAGTTGGTCTCGTTGTAGTCGATCATGTGGTCGAGGAAAGGAATACCGTGATCGTTCCTGCACAAATCCTTGGCCAGCATACAGAGGACGAGGTTGTTTCAGTCTCGGACCACGGACAGAATCACGGACTTGTAACATTCAGCTGTGCCCAGGTACAAGTTCATGCAAAGAAAAGCGATCATAGCTACTAATTTGCATTAACTGTAGACAGCAGTTAGTCCCTCTTTCCTTTAGTCCTTTGAGCGAGACCGTAAATAAACCGCGAGAAAAAAATGGCAGCTTGAAATCCTGGGAGCGAGAAGCGAGCGAACGGAGGGACTTGTTGAGCGGCGAAATCCCTAACACACCCGCATTCTGGTTCGGGGAAGAAAGCTTTTAAACTCTTTCCAATGGCTGTTGCCAGAATCGCAAGAACAGCACGGCCAGCGAAGCGCTTCGATTTGCTCCGGTTGCAAAGCAAGTCAGATAAATATCCTGCAAGACATCACAATTATCTCGAATGTTGGCAACACTTTTTCAGCGCTCCTAACATAAGCCAATCATATTCTGCTTTGTGAGAGCAACGCACAATTCAAACTCTCTGCCTTTGTCAGTAGTCTCTCCTATTGCACGCTTCTCGGCCCCAGGATTTTACGTGGCCATTTTTTTCTAGCTTGCTTTTTATTTACGGTCTCGCACGACGGACTAAGAGAGGACCACGGACTAAGATGGGCCACATGTAGTCTACATTAACTGCTATCTTTGTTTTGTGTCTAATTACCTACTTGCCTTTTTAAACGTCTCTTCTCAGTTCATGGTGGATATTCGCAGTGGTCTCATTGGTCTCAGTGTAGCAGGTCATGTGATGGAGGAAAGCAACATCGTAATCGTTTATGCACCAATCCCCCGTCTGCAAACGGAGGAAGAGACTGCAGTCGACTGGGACGAGATAAAGAGTCACAGACATGTAAAAAACAGCGGTGCCCAGGTAGATGACTTATATCGTCTGGAAAAAAATTAATGTTATACATGTATAGGTTATGCAACGTATTCGAGTGATATTCTACGGTTCACTTGTATTTTTCGCAATTTACATAAGTATAGGTAATACTATGAATGCGAGTGCAATTTAGGATTTAAACTACGAGTGATATTTGACATTTGATATATTTGCAATTTGAAAGAATTTTCAAACATTACAAATAGTGTGAGTCCTTAATTGCTAGAGCCTTCACACGATTACTCATTTATTATATGACTGGGAGGAAAACCCCGAAAGCCCTGCGTTAAGTTGCACTGCAGTTTAAATTAAAAGTTGACGATAAATTGGCCTGCTCTCATCCAATCATGATAAACTAATTTTGTCAGTTAGATAATAAGCCTTTTTATACCATGCCATAGAACATAAAACCGTTTTCCTCTATTTTGATTGGCTGTGTTTTAATTTTTGTGGAATGGTATCCATGTTTATATATCGGGGATGCTAATAATTTAGACAGTCTGCCTGTTCAGGCTAATCTTCTTTATTCCTGTAGAAAATGTTAATACACCCTAGGCCCCTGGCAGTTTAAAATGACAGTGAACTTTTGCTACTCGACATTGTATCAAGTTTTGATAGGAACAAAAACCAAATTTTCTCTAGGTAAAAATAAACAGAGAAATTGAATGCATGCAAAAATGTATTTTTTGCTATACTTTCACAAACTCAGAACAAAGGACTTATAAGGGTAATCATTAGTGAAACCAAATTTCCTGCATCTTGTTATGGTTTCGTTATCGGTTATCGTCCGTTTTATAATTATGTTGGGAAAAAAGTATCTCCAAGATTTGAATTCCTCGTTTGGCTTCTACATGTATGAAAGTTTGTAATATTTATGTGGCAACGATTAGTTAATCCGTTAATTTTTTTCTTTTTTTTTTGGCAGTTGATGGAGGGCATTCAAACTGGTCTTCCTGGTCCCAATGTAGTGTCACATGTGGAAATGGAACTCAACAGCGTAATCGATCGTGCTCTAATCCACCTCCTACAAATGGTGGAATACAATGTGAAGGACCCACTCAGGAAATACAATTATGCTCGTATGAAATGTGCCCGAAACCAGGTAAACATTTGACGCTTTTCACCTATGAATGACTGTTGCCAGTCTGGAACATCAAATTTTGCAGAAACTTAGTTTACACCTTAGAATTGAAGACAGAAAATATAACACTGCTCATAAACAAACCCATTATTCAATCTCTTCGCAGGTGCTGGAGGATATTCAGACTGGTCTTCCTGGTCTCAGTGCAGTGTCACGTGTGGCAATGGAACTCAGCAGCGTAACCGATCTTGCAACAACTCGCAACCTAGAAACAATGGAACAACATGTATGGGACCTGTTTGGGAAACCCGCTTATGTCCCTTTGAAATATGTCTAACACCAGGTAAGCATTTGATGGTTTTCACAAATGAATAACTGTCGCTTTTTTGTGTCTTTTTTGGTGGCGTTTCAAAAGGACTTCGTGGTCTCTTGCTTCAAACTAAAGCTATAACTTCGGGCTGACTATTTAACTGGTTTGTTTTCTACTTAAACATATACCAGATCTTTGACCTTGAGTCGCCCCGTTATCTCAGTTATTCACATAGAAAGCACTTACTCATTGTCCGATGCCATTTGATAATTGGTCACTGTTTACAAATTAGCATTGTACATCAACAAATCTATTATTTAATATCTTCACAGTTGCTGGAGGGTTTTCAGACTGGTCTTCCTGGTCTCAGTGTAGTGTCACATGTGGTAATGGAACTCAACAGCGTAACCGATCATGCACCAATCCACCTCCTGCAAACAATGGAACAACTTGCAGGGGTCCTGCAAAAGAATCACGAACATGCGCCTTTAAAGCCTGTAACACTTTAGTTGGTAAACAACTGTCTATTTGATACAGGGGCTTACCTACTAGTAGTAGGCAACAGAGGCACTTGCCTCGAATCATTTTGTTCATTTTTTGCCATTTATAGTCATCATGAACACCCTAAATACCTGGGAAGGGAGTTTAACCATAATCATTGCCTCTGCCGTAATTTCTCATGAGCATTGCTACAGCTGCCTTGTGATTTATACGCTAAACTAATACCTTTTTTTAACGAGAATGAGGAGCAGCTATGGCAAGAAATAGACAGGATCAATATGATACACGAGTTGATAATTCAGCTTTCGCTGGGGGGATTCATTATAAACTGCTGAAATTTATGTTTCGCTGCCTTTTTTTTAGTGATAAATAAACCCTGCCGAGATCATGCAAGTAACAACATGTGTATCGAATGGAAACTGAAAGGCTATTGTAAAAGCGTTAACGACACTAAAAGGTATTGTGCGAGGACTTGTGGAAGATGTGAACAAGGTTTGTTATGCCCTTTTTCTTTTTTTGTTCAGTTTGTGGACTGATCAGAAAATATTGCGGCATTTTGTGAATGCAGAGTCCTTCAGATCTTAACCTGCTGCTCTAAGATTTAACCGTAGACACGGGCTGTTCCACGTAATAACAAACGAATGAAAGCATCTAAACAGTTAAGGGATCTATTGAAACATCATTCGGTTACACTTTCTCTTTAGTGTTTTCAGATATTTCTATTGATGGTGGTTACACGCAGTGGAGTCTGTGGAGCTGGTGTAGCGAGCCATGCGGTGGAGGAACTCAATCTCGCAATCGTTCGTGCACCAAACCCCCTCCCAAAAACGGTGCCAAAGGCTGCAGCGGACTGGGACGAGCTAAAGAATCACGAAGATGTAACAAATTCAGCTGCTCAGGTATTTTAGGTTCCATTTTCTTTTTTTGTAAGTCTGCAATAAAAGACGTTCAACCAGAAGTTCACAAAGTCTACACCTTATAGAAAGACAGGCGCGACAGATTCGAGAGTAGGCTTACTCTTGCGGAGGAAATGACACAGGAAGGACATCGTTTAGACCGCGCCAATTCGGAGAATTGCAAAAAGTCACCAACAACAAAATACCATTCTTCTGACGCTTTTCAATCACTCTTCCTCACCTCACCAGTTTTGTTCAGAACCAAAGCTGTTCCAGATTTGCGTTTGCCATTTGCTGGCCCAGCCTTTTAAACTTGTGAATGTGAAGCAACAATAGCAACAATTCAACTGTGAAAAAGACTGCTTTTCACAGTTAAAAGAAACTGCTCAGTTTTCATACGTGACTTGGAGAGAGTGAATGAATTTTTAGGCTTGAATTCACATGTCAAATTTTCATCCAATAAAGTTGAAGTAGCTTGACCCTTCATTTGTCACGTAAAATACTGAAGCGTGACAGAAATTGTCACTTGTATATTATTAACAAGTAATCAAATGATTTTTCTCATGCAATTTGGAATAAATAAGCACTCTTAAATTTTTCAAAGACTACGAATTGCACTCGCCATACGGGTTCGTGCAATTTTTTGTAGTCTTAGAAAAATTTACTTGTGCTTATTTATTCCAAGTTGCACTCGAAATCATTTGACTACCTATACAAACTAAGCGTTCTGAAACAAGAAGGAAAATAAAGAAATTCATAACCGACCACGTTTCGTCAAAATACGAACCATGGCTTGACCAAACTCGGCTGATATGCTACTGAAGCGTAACAAACAGGTACCATGATTACCTATAAGTGGAATTTCCATGAATTGTGGACCTGCCGTATAAAATTTGTGTTACTCGATATTGTGATCATAAATTTTCTTGCAATTTACTTCAGTTTGCAGAAATTCTGTGGATGACACTTACTGCATCAAGAAGAAGAAAAGCTGTCTCAACAATTCAAAGTTTCGACAATATTGTAAGCTGACATGCAAGGTCTGCACAGTTAAATCTGCGCTCAGTTCGATTCAGTCACCGAGAAACTGAATGCAATATTGTCCTTCAAAATTTGTGTTGGCTGAAATACACATTAGGCTTCTAAGGCCCTGTTTACACGGGACCGGCGGAACTGGACTAATTTTTGAACGATTAAGTGTGCAAGTTTGGGACCTGAAAAAAGCAGGTCCCAAAACTCGCACGCTTCAAAAATCCGCTCAAAAATTCGCTCAGTTCCGCCGGTCCCGTGTGAACGCAAGGTGGAACCGTGCAAGATTTTGTCCGGCAAAAACTTGTCCGGATCCGTGTAAACGGGACCTAAGTAACTAATTACTTTAAAATTATCTTTGACTATTGCGGATTTTAAAATGACTTCTAATTAATTGACCACTCCTTTACTTATACTGATTACATTAAACTATATTGAAATGTTAAGAAAAAAAAAGTCTGAAATTTATTTCGTCCGCTCTATAGTTTTTTTGTTTTGTTTTTGTTTGTTTGTTTTTTTTGTTTGTTTTTATGGGGTTTTTTTTATGATTAGTTGGGACATGGAGCTAAAGTATTGGTAATTAAGGAAAGGAAACATAAATAAAGGAGTGATTGAAATTTTCGTATCGTTAGGTCTCTTATTTCGCGCTTTTTTGTTTCTCAAATTTACCTGTAGCTTGCACGCCACGTGAGTAGTTTTTTTTTTTTTTTTTTTTTTTTTTTTATGCGACGCAGAAGTTAAACTACCTGTATGCACGGAAGCAGGCTGACTATTTTCATTTCCATTGAATCAAATCCTGTCTTTTCCTTTTATTCATCAGCTTGTGGTTGTTAAGCTTCTGACCTTTAGCTCCTCCCCTCACTTCCCACTTGTTTTTGTTTTTGGCTTAAGTGGGGAAAAGGAGGGCTGGGAGAGGTGTTGAATGCATACAAACTACTTTGTCTCCCAAAAGAGTTTTTTTCCTGTTTCCCAAACAATTCAGGTTGCAATTGTGGTTTTTCCTTAATAGAGCATGGAATTGTTTATATTAATCCTGTAAGGACTTTTAAAAGAGCTTAGGGACCGTTCATTTTTTATAAGGTAGGGGGGGGCTGGTGGGATTGGGGGGGGGGAGTCATGCCAAAAAAAATGGCTTTCGAGGGGGGGCCATCCCAAAAAAATAAGGGACAAAGGGGGGTCACGTGAAATATTTTAGTAAAACTTTAAAATGGCATAATGTTTGAATATAAAAAAATTGCTATAGAATAAACATAGAAGGTAGGATACAAATTTATTACAAACTTTCCATTTGCTTTAAAAAAACGTTTGGCGACAAAAAGCATTTGTAGCTACTGAAAAGAAGTATTTAACACTGTTATTTTCGAATGCAACTTTCACTGGCACTCATCTTCATCTTCGCTGTCGTCGAGTTCTTCGTCGCCGCTTGTGCTGCTATGGGAGTCTCTTTCACCAATGCTGCAAGAAGCAGCAATGCTTTCCGTCAGAGTGTACTCTTCAGGGTACGTGAAGGTGTAAACATAATCTCTGACTTCCTGCTCAAGGTTGGTGGTGATTCTGCTTCTTGCAGCACTGGTGAAATAATTCCCTTCCAAGAGCTGTGCGATGTATGGCCCATCTCTTCTAAATAACGACGTGGGAACATCCTCAACTTCAATACACTCTTCCGGGACGGCCGTTCTAGGAGGGTACACAAGGCATTGTGGAAGATCATTTCCTAGCGGGTTTCCAACTTGATTCCATAAACTCGTTGGACGTTGTTTTCAGTCCGCTTCCTCTTTCTTTCATTTGACTTTCTGCGGTTTTCTTTTTTCCTTCTCCTTTTGTTGATGTGCTGTTTGAGTATGCCCTTGAATATGCTGTTATAATTGCTCTTCTTATTTTCTAGTGCTTCCATGTCCTGCGTGACCTTCGTCAACTTAGCTTCTATAAATTTGATCTGTTTTACATTAAAACTGTGGGCAAATTCTTCGCCCTGCTTTAAAGCAAGCCCATTGGACTGAAAGAGTGTGGAATCGTGGCATTCATCTTTTCCACCATTGCTCTATGTTCTTTGATGGAGAAGTTGTTTTCTTCCATCACTGGGCTTCAACTGCTACCCTGGCATGGAAAACTCACTCGCCCTTTCTGAACAGCCATCCGCACTTAGAAAGATTGCTTCTTTTGCTTGTAAGATGTCAAACTGCCTGGATCGTTCAGCTGTAAACCTTTTCTTAAACGACTCGTCGCTTTCGCCATTATTGCGCATTTTGGAATGAGCCTCTTTCATGATTATTATGGACGTGCCCCGTTCTACATCATGCAAGACATAGCAACACTCAACTAACGTCAAGGAGCTTAAAGCAAAAATACGCACTCAACGTACAGCATCAACCCCATTTTAAAGACGGGGTTTGCAAAAGAGGAGGAAATAAAAAGGAGGAATAAACCTATACATCGAGCAAGAGAAACACAGGCTCGATCAGATAGCTGCGAGAAACATAGGAATGTCTCTAGACAAACGTATAGCTTTCTCAAAGTAAAGTTACGGCGTCTCCGAAGGAAATCGTAGGAGAACAAATATGATATCCGTGATAAGGATCTACCTACTGTGCTTACAAACAGTTCTAATCACAACCGGGCCCGGCGTCACAATATAGAATGCAAGTAAGCAACATGTTCACGGTAAATTTCATATTTTGTCCCTCAAAAGCAAATTCATGGAGATTTAAAAGCATAATATGCAATAGCAATGAGCCTAAACAATGCATAAACACATGGCAAATTACAGAGGTGTCAAACTCAACGAGTCGACATGCAAGTAACAGCGGAAACCATGCAGACCTATGACCTATAAACATTTGCCATAGCACGATCTAACGGCTCAACTCCACTAAAATTCCTCCTTATTACACAACATGAAGTGCCCTTCATGAACACGAGTGAAGCGACAGGAAAGGTCGAGTGACCGAACAGAGAACGGTAAATGTACAAATGTCACGAACCGTAAAAGTCGTGTAGGATGGTCAACCCCATTTTACCTTGAAAATTAAGAAATTTTAAACCATAGATAAATTTAAACCACAACAAGTATGCTAAAATTTATAAAAAGTAATCCACTATTTCCAAGCTTTGAGAACACTCATAGCTTTTTGTTTTACCTGCACAGGGCAACATTTATACATGCCTATCACTAGAGTAGAGGTAAAAACCTTCCAAATAAAGACACCTGTAAATTAAATGTAACAATGTGTTTCACACAACACATCAACAGATTTCCAGTTTTTTCACAACGCTTCGTACTTGGTTCAGTATCACAATGCAGGAGCAAGGAAAGACTCTGTTCCAGGCCACTGTTACTTCCGTAAGATTGAGAAGTTTATGAATGAGCACTATGAGGAGGGGGAGAACTACAGGGAGTTTCTAAAGTTGTCCTGTCAAGAAAAGGTAGGAGAAATTTGTTCTTTTTGTTGTGAATGGACTGGACCACCCATAGAAAGATATCCTAAACCAGTTCCCGACCATTCCTGCCTACCGGAATACCACTACCTCTCCTACCAGAAGACCCCAAAAGAAGGGCGTGATCCAGATGACTGGCAGCCAAGGGTCCAAGCGAAGAAAGAGCATGGAGGTGGCAGGCTGGGTTTATCTGACCCAGAGAGCGTTGCTCTATTTGCAGATAAGTTTATTGTCAAATCAAAGTTTGTGGTGGATTATCTTCAGCATCTTGAAGTGCTGGAATTTAAAAGGAAAAGGAGAGCAGAAGAAAAGGCAAAGTTAAGTAGGGACGCAAAAGATAAATCATACGAGGATTATCCTTGGACTGAGTTGTGCGAAGATCTAACCAAGCTTAAAAAAGCAACGTGTTCCAGAACAAAACAAGTACTTGAACCACCACGGGCTGAAGCAGCATTTGAAAAGCAGCAAGAGTGAGAAAGTAAAGGCAATTGTAAGACATTCATGCTTGCGGCAGAAGAGTCCTCTCAGAGCTGGCCAACCAACACTGAGAAATGCCAGGACATTGACACAAAATGACAACAGGGCAAGTGCTGACAGCAGTGAAACGGATGAAAGTGACAATGATGAGTATGACAGTGATGCCATTGACTCTGGGGGAGAAGATGACTCAAGTGATGTCATTCTTGCATTCATCAATTCAGGTGAGGAAGATACCAATGAGAGGCCAAATGCCACACGCTCAGGGCGAGCCATAACTAGGAGATCCGAAATTGACTTCTCTTTCTTTTGATTTGTTTTTTAAACAACAGCTCTCTGTAGTATAGGGATTGTAAATATTGTCTTCATAGTGAGCACAATAACGTGAAGTAGGGGGATAATAGAGAAATATTAAAAAAGTTGAAATCTAAATATTGTTTGTTCAATTTTTTTTGGTGGGGGAGGTCATCCCAAAAAATGACCGCTATAAGGGGGGCCATGTGAAAAAATTGGTAAGCTGAGGGGGGGTCATGCGATTTTTAAATGGTGCTTCCCAAATCCCACCAGCACCACCTCCCTCATAAAAAATGAACGGTCCCTTAGCTCAATTAGAGGAGTTCAAGATCACGGACTGCCCATATCTAACACTAGTGCCAAACTGTGACGACATCTGATTCGACTTGTTAGGAATTACCACAAATCCCACCAGCCCCAGCCCCCCCCCCCCCCCTACCTTATAAAAAATGAACGATCCCTAATTAAAATTAATTACCGACTGAAACACTGAAACGGAAGACTTGAAGTTTTGATTAGCTCCTGCCATTCAAGCGCATGTTTAAGGAAAAATATTCTTTGTTGTGATCATAACAGTAGATTTATAGGATATTTGAGAGTGAATTTGTGTAGGTTACAAAGCAAAGAAAAATTCGCAATTGAGACACCGGTTAAAACGAGACCGAAACTGAAAACCAAGAGTCAGGTTCAAGAAAAAAAAAATCGCTGTTGAGTTGAGAGGCTATACAGATTTGTTTTGCAAATCATTTATAATATTGAAAGAGCCTGAAAATGTGATAACTCAGTGAAACGAAATTTTTAATTGGCAAGATGACACCTTCAGCATTTTCAGCAGCTGAAACATCGAGAGCCTGAGAAAGATTTATCTCACCTTGTTTGGTGTCGAAAGAGCTCATTTCAGGTTAGGCAACCGCTGGGTCGTCGGTTTTCTTTATTGTTTTTGCATTGAAGAAGCGAGTCAAAATGGAAACTATTTATCATTTAGTACTCTGGATTCTCGTAGCCTGTCATCACACATGGTCTGCACAAAACGGTAAGAAAAGGCTTGCTAGAGCCACTACAGTGTCACTCAGGTGCAAAGAAATGAACAGCAAAAAGCATTACTCGAAAGGGCTTCATTTGCAGACTAGTAAAAATAACCCTTCTGAGTTTCTTAATATTTCGAGTCCACGCACCCTCTCTAGGCCTAGGGCTTTATTCATATTTGAAATTTACAAATGGCCTTGTTTTCTTAAACGTTTCACCACCTTGTGCATGAAAGTATCGCTAAATCAGTCAACTACTTTCAGTAAAATAGTGTCACACAAAGGTTTTATCCGCAAAATTACAACACATCCATCATTAGAGAATGTCTTCGAATTTTAACCACAAGAAACAGTATAGCTAGAGATAAACTACTCGGAATGTCCTTTTGTCTGATTCATTTCATTCAGTTTAGTTGAATAGTAATTTAGTCGTAGCCCGAGAGGAGGGTGGCAAAGGGTTTTTGCGTGACGCGTGATCGCCCAAAATTAGCAGCGTGATGCGTGATTGAGACCAAATTAGCCGCGTGACGACGGACAGTACATAACGTGATGCGTGATTTGCTATGTTACAAGTACGTGATACGTGATTTACCAATTAGATTTCCGGAACAAGTGAACGTTCTTTGAACTAGAAGGATAGCATTCATTCAAAGTAAATAGTAAATAGAGTCTTGAAAAAGATCATCAAATCGTGGCAGACGTGACACCATTTTCTGGTCTTTTTCGTCCTTTTCTTGACCTCTGATGGCTTTGATCTTCGTGGATTTTCATGGTACTATAGGTCCAAACAATTGCGATAGGAATAAGTCAATTGAAAAAAGTTAAACTCTGCACAAGGGCTATGAGCTTCAGTGTTATTTTCGTCCATTTTGTCGACCGATCATTTTTGGCAGTGCATCAGACCAAGAGAATATGACACATCATATCCGAATCAGGCTACCGTATAAAAGGTCTAAACGAATTTCCTTTTAGGTATGCGATTCACATACCCTGGTATTCGATAATAAATTGTATGCCCAAGATCTGGATGGCATGAATTTGCTTTTGGGCAGGTAAATCCCGCACAGATGGTCTCGTACTAATGAATAACAAGAGTTTGTATTAAATGTGTTCCATGTTCCTTCTGATAAATCCGACAGTAAAAGTAAATAAAGTAAAACTTTATTTCGCCGCCGGGTCAACCTTCGTGATAATACTAGTAACATATAACGAATATTAAACTTAGTCGATGTCGTTAAAGAGTTCCACTCCTAAATATTTTTTTCGTTGCTGTTGTTGTTGTTGTTGTTGTTGTTGTTTTGTTTACGGTGTTTATTTAAGGTGCATTTTTCCTTTGCGCGGAACCTCCCCCGATTATTTTCTCTTTAGACTCATTGAAGAACGCCGTCTGATTATTGACTTCAATAGGAGCCTAAGAAGCTTAGGCCCAGTCGTCAACACTACACCAGAAGAATTTAAAAAACGCAACAATTACCGGTCGTTTTATATTTTTGTTTGAGGAAATTTCGGCCAGGGAAATCACGTAGTTCTCTTAATCCTATCGTGTTCGAAAAGGTGCGTTGTAAAATGTTTTCCGTCCACACGAAAACTCAAAGCCGGCGTTTTCAAATTTCTCCGGTTTAAAGAGCGTTTTCGAGAAACTCTGTTTTCGTGACGGATTGCTCTGGACCGTGGGCCTAACCGTAGAAATAAAGCTGTATACGTTTTTAAATTCCTCCGGCGTAGTGTGGGCGGAGTCTGGAGCAAACCACGACGTCAATGAGCACCACCAAACAAAAGGTTTAATGAGCAAAACAAAGATTGTACAAGTGTGTTCAGTAAACCTTCGTGCAATTTATAGCCGTCCGCTGCAAAACAACAACTCAATATGACCGCGACCGCGAACGATGAGTCGAACTGCTAATTTTTCGTATTTCCATTTAGAATTGAACGCTGTCATTACATATTTATCCTGAACGAGGTTTTAGAGCCATAGGCATCCTGGACAAATTCAATTTTACAAGGCGTTGTCCTCGCTGTCGCCGACGTCATTGTTAAGAGCCCTATATTTGTATCTCGGATGCTGGAAGGTCGATACACTTGTTTAACGACTGGAATCTGTCATCCTAAGTGGCTGCTTTGTGCTTTGTTTATGTTTTATCCCAAGGCCAGTCGAACGCAGATGAGAGTATCGTGTAAAAACCGTAAAAATCACATAGATTGCAGTTCTTTGCCAAGGTTATTTTTTTAACTCAGCGATTAAGTTGTGGAGCGTTTCGGTAGGAAGTTTTTCTCTCCTTCTGAAACAATCTCGTTTACGTTACTTCGCCGATCAATGCAATGCCTTTTCATTTCACCAATACTACATGGCAATCGTTTGCATCTTCTTCTGCAGTGTAGCCTAAGGCTTTGAACACTTAAAGGCCATCGTCATCAATAACATCCTTGAACATGCCGAGTTGATACTCGGGGCTTTGTCGCTCCAAACCAAGTAATTATTACAGTATTTATATTCCATAACTTCCAGTTCTCGGAGATCTCGCTACTTAAATGATCTAAATGTTGCGGCGACAATGATATCCGGTTGAATAACATGGAAAATTGTGATGCTCAAGGCGGCGAGCAACGGAACTTGTTTTCCCTCGTAGGCATTCGTAGACGGTAGACGTTGTCCACGAATTTGAACTACCCTTTCGCTGCAACATGTAATATTAGATGGCAGAGAGAACCATAAATGAACCTCATCAATCAAGGCTTAATCTGGTTACTTTAACCCAAGATACACAAGGTGGACGCGTATTTTAATATATAACTGTATGTGTAGCCTAAATTACAAAGCCGTTGCAGAACATAAGCGTGCATATAAAGAATGTTTGGCAAATTAGCATATTGTAACCTTGAATTAAGGTATGTCCGCCATTTTGAATAATCAAATCCGGCTGGAGTCAGAATCTCGTTTTTCCAGTTTGGCTATAACGTCAGTGCTTTTTCATTGGCTCACAGCCAAGCCTTTTGTTCTTTCGCTTTATAAGTGCGACACCACGTGGACGGTTGGGCGGCTAGTTAACTCCACCGCAATACACACATCTCTCTTAATCTCTCTTAAAACAATACCTCCTGGATATATAATCAAATATTCTTTCTCAACCATTCCCCTAATATCCCCCCAATATCCCCTCACAGCCTGCATTTCATTAATCCCCAACATATACCTACACAGCCCACTTCTCATTAATCCCACACATATACCTACACAGCCTACATTTCATTAATCCCCTACATATACCTACACATCCTACATCTCATTAGTCCCCTACATATACCTACACAGCTTATATCTTATTAATTCCCCACATATACCTACACAGCCTACATCTCTTTAATTCCCCTAGATATACCTACACGGCCTACATCTCATTAAATCCCCCACATAGACCTACACAGCCTACATCTCATGATAACTCTAACATTTACCTTTACAGTTTGCATTTCATTACGGTCGTGCCTAGGGTCATTACTGATTACATCCAGTGGTTATCAACTCATGTGGAATCGACTATCGCTATTCAAATTATCCCTTCACATGTAGCCTGGGAACAGGCTCCCGGTTGGGTTAATGGGAACCAGCCAAGTGTGGTCTAGGGCGTGCGGAGAGAGCCGAGAGTGGAATGGTGACGAGGGGGAGCGCAATTCACTAATTTGTGTGTGTGTGTGTGTGTGTGTGTGTGTGCTTAACGGCTCGCTTCACTCGCAGGATTTTTTTTTTTTTTTTTTTCCGCCCTCGCTGGGAGCCTGTTCGCAGGCTAGTTCACTTGCCGTTCATTCAGCCGTACGAACGGATACCGTAACGAACGTTTTCGCGTGAGAGGTCACATATTTGCCAATGCATTTTTCTGGTTGAATCGGCAAAGTTCATCTTTTAACGACGCTTTTAGGGTCGAGAAAGTAAAATTGGTGATGTACTTACTTCTTTCTACGTGACGCATGATTGGTGAAAACAATCCTCCATGATGCGTGATTTAATAGAAAAATTCAGCGTGAGCCGTAATTGGTACCCCACCTTTGCGCATCCTCCGAGATGGGCTTGCGTATAATTCCTTCCACTCATAGACTCATATTAGGACTGACCGTATGATAAAACGACACTACAAGCTAACCGAACTGATTTGGGATGTAGTTTGTTTCCTCATTTTTATTTGTTAATCATAAGCAATTTACTTCTATCAACATTACTAACACTTCAGCGATTTAGAGTTGAACAAACATATGTTCCTATCCGAATCATGAATGTACACTACAGTAGTAATTATTTTTTTGTCTGTTTACGGTTTTGAAGCGTACTCTTGATTGTCTCTTACGATAACTGACTACTGAACGAGTTTCTTATGAAATGCGACATGCGTGCAATGATTCACCACGTCACCGGTTGTTGTTTTAGTCTCCTATTTGGAACTGAAGAAGGATTTAATGATTTGCATTATTATCTTATTGTCAGTTGACGGTGGGTATTCAGACTGGTCCTCATGGTCTCTATGTAGTGTCACTTGTGGAAATGGAACTCAACAGCGTAACCGATTATGCACCAATCCACCTCCTACGAACAATGGAGCACCCTGCAGGGGACCTGCTCATCAAACACGTATATGTGCCTCTAGAATATGGCCACCAATATCTTTACAGCTGACTTCGTCATGGTTTCCTCATTTTACTCAGATCATTATAGAATTTAGAATTAGGATTAAGTGGTTGAAGTTAACCATAAGTCCAGGGTTATCTATTTCCTTTTTTTTTATGATATATAGTTTTAATTTGTAAAGACAAGATATTCATTCACAGTATGCGTGGAACAAAGAAACACTCTTGGTCCCCTGTTAGGATTCGAATCCATGACCCTCCAGTTTTTATTTTTTATGATAATATTTTCCATGTGCTCTCGCAGTTCATGGTGGCTTTTCTCAATGGTCCAACTGGTCTGGCTGTAGCCGGTCCTGTGCAGGAGGAGCTCAGCGTCGCTTTCGCACATGCACCAATCCCCCGCCCGAAAACGGAGGAAGAGATTGTAGCGAACTGGGACGAGCTACAGACTTAAGAAAATGTAACAAACAAGACTGCCCAGGTAGATATCTTATAAAAAAAAAACTGTAGTTACAAAAATAACTGAAATCTAAACATTCATATTAAGTATGAGGGCTAAGTAAAAGTTGCTATCGTTCGAGTCATTTATTCCTTCCTTTTCATTGGCCGAGAGACCACCCCGTGACCTGCAAATAACTCCCTGCAAATAATGATCTGCTCATGCGTAATACCTTCTAAATGTGTTTGCTGCAAATGCCTTATTACATGAAATTGTCGAGACATGTTAATTTCGCGATTTTCGCGATTTAAAACAAATGCGAAACTAATGTGACGCGAATAATATTTAAGTGTCGCGAGCATAACGTGTCAATAATCAAGAAAGTTACAAATAAATCAGTTCTGACTATTGAAAGGTCATAGTACGATTAACTCTGCCAATGAATATGAGCCTGATGTATTGAATACTTTTCGTGCAACACGGGTTTGAAAACTAAAACTTTTACAAAGAATGGATGAGCTTATTAACGCTTTTGCCACCCAGAAATTTTGAAGGTTTTGAAAAACAATGTCTCCTTGAATATTACACCCAAAGAGCTAAAAATTTTACTATGTATCAAGTTTCATCAGCTCTTTGGCTGCCCGACTAATTTAACATGTTTCCTTCCGTACGCAAAGCCGTATCCAAATAAGCAAAAATGTAAACAATGACGTCAGCGTGAATCCCCCTATTGATCTGCTCGCCACTGACAAATCGCGATACTTTGCGCATCCTCGTCCAATATTAAAATTGTTAATTATTTTACACGGCTATACCGTCAAGATATTGGTCTCGTTTAGAGATTTCATTTTGTCGTTACTGGATTGAGTTATACAGGAATCGTAAATTTGGTGAATTGAGAAGTTAACAAAGTTACCTTCTGTATTGTAACTTAATTAATTTTGGTTCTTCTCAGTTCATGGTGGTTACTCGCAGTGGTCCTACTGGTCTCAGTGTACCAAGTCATGTGGATCGGGAACTCAGCGTCGCTCTCGTTCATGTACTAATCCCCCACCAGCTAACTGTGGACGAAATTGTAGTGGACTGGGACTAGCTAAAGAATTACAAAGATGTAACACACACAGCTGCCCAGGTGAAAGCTTTCTTATTTAACATCCCTGTATGCATAGTTATATAGTATTCAATTATGGTGCCGTCACTTACCGGCTTGTAATTACTGCCCCCTTTTCTAACATATCTTCTCAGTTCACGGTGGCTACTCGCAGTGGTCTGATTGGTCTCGTTGTAGCCAGTCTTGTGGGCGAGGAAAGGAATACCGTATTCGTTTCTGCACAAATCCTTCGCCAGCGCACGGAGGACGCGAGTGCAGCAGCCTTGGATCACCTACTGAGTTACGGACTTGTAACATTCGGCAGTGTCTAGGTACAAAAATAGTGATTGCTGGTAGTAGTTTGCTGTGTACAATGTTTTTTTAATTTTGTGTTGCAATGAAGTACTAACCTTTTTTAACGTCTCTTTCCAGTTCACGGAGGCTACTCGCAATGGTCCAGTTGGTCTCATTGTAGTAAGTCTTGTGGTCTGGGAAGAAAATACCATTATCGTTTCTGCACAAATCCTTGGCCAGCATACGGAGGACGAGGGTGTAGCAGCCTTGGCCTGCCTACAGAAACACAGACTTGTAACATTCAGCGGTGCCCAGGTACAAGTTCATGCTAAAAAAAGTAATGAAAGCATTAATTTGCTATAACTACAGTTATTATCTTTTGTTTTTCTGTGCAATGAGCTTCTAGCCTTTTTTAACGCCTTTTCTCAGTTCATGGTGGATATTCGCAATGGTCTCATTGGTCTCAGTGTAGCAGGTCATGTGATGGAGGAACTCAAAATCATGACCGTTCATGCACCAACCCCCCGCCTACTAACGGAGGAAAAGACTGCAGCAGAATGGGACGAGCTAACGAGTCACGGACATGTAACACATATCGGTGCCCAGGTAAATGATTGCGCCATCGAGAAATCGAGCTGTGCATTTCTGTGTATTGTCCTTTCAAGGAAGTCGCGATGCTTTTAAAGTCTCAGAGAGGGTGCTTCTTCTGATGTAATTCTATATTTGATAATATCAAACGGCAAATTTAATCGGCGCTTTGTAGTCAAAAGTCTTCTCGCCTTCGATGCTGTTTTGGTGAATCAAACGAAGACACGAACTGAGCAGTCAGTATTCTCAGCAGACATTGAGCAACATGACAATGGCTTGATGTCATAAATAAATGTATCAAGTTGTTTAGCTCGGCGGCCATTGTGCCGCAAAATAAATGTACGTAGTTGTGTAGCGAATTAGCCGGCGGCCATATTGTGTCTCAACGGCCACCGCACACTAAAATGATTCGCACAACACGATTATGGCTGGCTACTACGGATTCAATTGCCATTTTTTTTTTCCAATTCTGCTGGAAATCACTTAGTTTGCTTGCCAAATTGACTTGTTTTATTGGCTAATATGTTATTATCTATCATGCGATGGATATTTGACGGATTTTTCTTTCCACTCTCCACTAAGGTCAGGAGATCGTCGAGCACATGGACTAGCATTGTTTGTTTTGAGACAAAATTATCTTATCATGATCGGGTACATGTACTTGTGAAGGTCAACTGACAAAGCGCTAGTCTGCAATTCTAAAACAATTAACAATTCGACCTTTTAGTCAGTTTTGGGCCTGCTCCTGTGCGAGAAATTTCTATTCTCTGATTTAAGGATTTTAGTGTAATGAATGAATGAAAATGTTTGTAACCTAATAACTCGAATCCTGGATGATTTCCAGTTGCCAGCAGAGTTTTCTCGATCTTTCCTAGATAATTTAATTTGGGACAGCCCTAATCCTCTTTTCCAAGTTATCTAATGGAGAATAGCCCTTGAATAAATGGAGAGGAGACTTAAATTAAAATTGGGCTCTGTCTTGTTTGACTGAAATTAAGTTGATTATAATTATTTACCTATAAAGTACTGTGTACATAGCACATTCAATTTTTTTGTTAGAACTCATAACTTTTAATCACTAGCTGTGTTCCACCTAGATAAGGTAAATATTTTGAAAATTAATGATTGTTGAAAAATTTAAGCTGTGTCATGCAGCATACAAACTCCCCAAAATCTTTTTGAATATCCTTGTCATATGTTTTACATAAAATATGTCTGCTCTAAATATCACAAGTTGGCTTAAAAAGCTCTTTCATTGTCGAACGCAATTAACTTGACGAACTTCATAAATTTCCACTACTTTTGCGCATTACGATATGCTGCAAAACAACGACACAATCATTCCTAAATTAGGAAACCCAAACCATAGCAGGGTAATTCATCAGTAGCAAATATCTATTAGATGAGTTAGTTTCATGAAGCTCTAGCAATTTGTTTTCTTTTTTATCCAGTGTCTCCAACAGCATCTGTAACCCCTGGGGTAATATATGGGAATGTGGGTGATTCTGCCACCTTTACCTGCACTGCTACTGGTATTCCAACTCCAAACATCACGTGGTATAGAAGTGGCAAACAAGTTAGTGGTTATGAAATCATCTCAGTCACTGCTAATTCATCACAGCTGACCATAAAAAAAGTTACCTATGCTGATCATGGTTACTACGAGTGTCGGGCCACTTCTAACAGAATGAAACCTGCAAACGCTAGATCCTTCCTTGGAGTTATAACAGGTTAGTATGTAATTTGATGACTAGTTCTTGTTTGACCTTACATTTACTTGGTTAGAGGTGCGTGCATGAACACATCATCGATCTATCTGCGACGTAGTCGCCGGTTGCAACTGACAACGTTCGGCGATCCGTCCCTGTGGGTCCCAGGCGCATCTGCGATGGATCGCTGACGTACTCAAATTTGCGCGAAATGCAAATCGAATTGTGCAAGTTTGAACCATTTTACCCGTAAATATGGATCAAAACGTCTTACTGGAGTACGTTGCGTCCGCAGATGATGTTCACATAAAATATTTTCATCGCCGACAACCACCGACAACCGCCGGCTTGCCTGCGAAGTTGAACACAGCTCAACTTCGCAGGCAAGCCGGCGGTCAATGCCTGGGATAGATTATGATTCGGCGATAAATGTTCACATACGCCGTAACAGTGTCCCAGGCCCCCACGTAACAGTGTCCCAGGTATGTCGGCGGCATATGAGAACCAGACTAAAATTACCGATTGCTGGCCTTAAAATAAAAAGAAGAAACACTAAATAATAATTAATTGGTATCAAAGAGGAGCATCATGGGGTAAAGGAGTCATTTAAACTTGCTGGTGAAGAATACCTGGGGAATTTTTCCTTTCTTCTGATGGGTGCAAAGATATGACGTTTCGTGCACTTTCAACTGTTTTTTTTGGATGCAGATTACAGAATAATAATTTAGTATATAGTGGCATTTTACCGTATTTCTTCGAAGTTGGATTCAATTTTGGTAAAACCATGGCCGATAAAATGACTCCAGGGCCGTTGGCAAAAATCATATCAACATATGCTTTAGCCTACGAATTAATTTGAACACGCTGGATGCAAAACAGCATGCCTGAAATTTTGGACACTTTTTTTTTTATCGCTTTTAAATCCATTTCTTGGCTTTGTCTTGAATGATACAGTAATTAGAACAAAGTTACTTTAACACTTCTTTCATTTGGCCACCTTTTGTTGAGAATAAAATACTTTTAAAGTGAACGGCATTTTGGATTTGACACTCACAGTGGTTTTGTGCGGCTTTTGTGGAGGCGCGGTGGCCTCATTGTTAGTGCGCTAGACTCCGGATCGAGCGGTCCGGGTTCGAGCCCTGGCCGTGGACATTGTGTTGTGTTCTTGGGCAAGACACTTCACTCTCACAGTGCCTCTCTCCACCCAGGTGTATAAATGGGTACCGACGAATTTAATGCTGGGCGTAACCCTGCGATGAACTAACATCCAATCCAGGGGGAAGTAGAAATACTCCTAGTCGCTTCATGGTACAGAAACTGGGATAAGCTCGGGAATGATAGGCCACTTGGCTCGTATGCAGGTGGAACTTATTTGTCTACAGATGTACGAGTCGCGAGGTCTTCTGGGAGAAATTGTTAGGGCTTATATGGTATAAATTGGGGAACGTTTAAGATGGTGACCAGTGCTGTTGTCGCAAAATAAAATTAATTGACCGAGTTGTTTAGCCCGCAAAATTTAATTACAAAACGTGACTTTCTTGAATATCAACGATAGAGTTGCCTGAACCATGCAAATAAAAGGTAAACCAGTGTGAATATGAACAATTAAGCATTTGGTGAGTGCGTTTTACTTCATCAACAAATTATAACAGTTTCTACCTTATCCACGCCTAAACTTAAGGAGATAATTATGGCATCGTCCATTCTGAAAGGCTTGGTTACCAATGATGGCATCGACCGTTAAAATGGCATCGACCGATTGCGAAACGGAAATCAACCTTGGCGGCCATTGTGCTGCAAAATAAATGTACCGAGCTGTGTAGCCAAGCTCGGAGGCCATATTGTGTCTGAAAAAGAACTTACCATGTTATTTAGCTCAGCGGCCACTGTGTCACGCTATAACTTTACCGAGTTGTTTTATAGCTCTGCAGTTATTATGCCATTCCATCATGATATGTCTTTTCGACACATTCAAATTATTTAGTTGCAGTTTGAAGACTTGTTAAAAATAAGACTTTTCGATGCCCTTTTGATTCCATATAAATTGTATATTACATTATACAGACTATGCCAACTGATTGGTAATGTTATTTGAAAATAATTAAGGAATATTAATTTGTCATTTGAAGACTTGTTAGCAATGAGATTTTACCAATTTCCGTTTTATTTCATTTGGCATCAGACAAAAACTATGAAGTGACTAGCAATGTTGCTGAAAACTAAAAAAAAAAGGCATGGAAAGAAAACAAAGAATTGTGTGCACTGTTTTGCCTACCTTAGCCTATTTCACAAAGATTTTCAACAGGCATATTTTTGCCCAGCCCCCGAAAGGAAGGACTCAAATATTAAATTGACGGCGGTCATCATGGAAAATTTGAAGGAAATCCCTAAAAGGTTCCGGAAGCTAATATTAACCTCCCTTCGCCGGCCTGGCTCGAATTCATTTTAACACCAAGAGGACAGACGTACCAACTTAACAATACTACCTTCTCATTGAAAGTTATTGAGATACAGTAAAAACCCGCATAAAAGAACACGTGTTTGGGGGGTTCAGGCTGATTTTGTTCTTATATATCGGGTGTTTTCTGCAAAATCGGCCTGAAAATGTTGTTAAGGTGTTCTTAAAATTGTTTCTAAAAAATTAAATACTGCATAGACTACCAACGGATAAAATCAATGTGCAAGCACGACATTTTAATTTGTTCTTTTATGCGGGATTTTACTGTAACTCTGAAATTGATAATTTCAGATTTCGGCAATAACTCATTTCACATTTCGCTCAAGCGCATTTTCCAAACACCGATCACTACCAGTCTGCTATAGAAATGTTATGCAAACTACATTGCACAGTAACTACATGTACAACAGTCTATAACAAGAAGCGTACAACATGTATCAACCATATTGTTTTTTTTTTGTTTGTTTCTTTTACTTCACTTACAGTAACATTTTACCTCATCTGATACCATCTTAATGCTAGGCAATCAGGGAAAGAAACACATTATGTATGCAAATTGATTATGGGTATTCAGCATGTAATATGTTTTTGCAGGCACGGTAAGAGCTAATTATTAGAACTTCAGTACACTTCAACATCATAAACAAGGTGTATGTGAGACTTAGGTGTTGTTGTTATGTAACGGGCTTAGTCATTACCGACAGCAAGCCAAGAGTGTTAACTACAGATTGTTTGTGATGTACGGGGTGGTGTAAAACGCAAACAATCTGTAGTTTACACTCTTTTAGACAAAGCGGACAAAATCTCTTCGCCCAACGTGGGTAAACGCAGGGAACGCAAGCAAGTTCTCAAAGTCTTGGCAGACAACAACTATTGTGATTCCAAACGAAATCATCGCCTCCGACTTCTGGTACCGCTGACACGTCTGACACTAGTCAAATGTCCCAATCGAGTTTCGTTGTTTTACCGTACGTCAAAGGCGCTTCTAAAAAGATCCCCAGAGTGCTACGAAAGGAAGGCGTTTAATTGGCCTATAAACGTATTAAAACACTACATCAGTACACTTCGTGTATTATGGCTTCAGTAATTTGCAATCCATTCATAATCATATGCACTTGGCATATTACAAAATAAGAAACCAAGTACGTTGTTTATAAAATAAACTGCTCAAACTACTTCGTGTATTATGGCCAAACCAGAAGAGCTGTTGAAACTAGAATTTCGGGACACAAAAGATCAGTTCTTTTTTTTGTTTGTTTGTTTTTTTTGACGCCAATTCAAAGACTGCCCAACTTGTTTATCAACATAATTACGCCATGGATTGCGATAACGTGGAAATCATAGACAGAGCGAACAATAACCACAAAATACTTTTTTCTGGAAGCATGGTATTCCCAAAAGAGACAAGAACGCAGGGAATGACCATGTAGACATTCCTGACATTTACGCTTCGCTCCATTAATTTGTAATCCGTTTACAATTAATACACTTGGCATATTTGCATAATTTTGGACCTTTTTATATAATCCATTTTTACAATTTCCATTCACAACCGATGAAGACCAAAGTTCTGCGGTCGAAACGTCTTTTTAGTGTTTCAGCAAAACGTTTGTTTGAACGTTTTTTAAGCCAGTGTCAAGCCATTTTTGCACTGATTACCATGAATTCTGGCTGCAACTTTGGTATTTTTCGGATAAAGTAACTAAGTAAACATGGTTCTGCAATAAATTTCCTGATTTAAAATTTGTAACGACTTTTCTAATTTTCTTATTTCTACACCTTTGTAGCAATTCAACTCCCAGAAACTGACATTTGAAAACAGCACTCCAACCGAGTGGAATAAAACTAGACATAAGCCCACAAGTACGCATTGCGGACCTATTTTTATTTTGGTTCTCCTCAGATTTAGTTGGTGACTCGCTGTGGTCCTACTGGTCTCAGTGTACCAAGTCATGTGGATCGGGAACTCAGCGTCGCTCTCGTTCATGCACCAATCCCTTACCAGCAAACAGTGGACGGAATTGCAGCGGACTGGGACAAGCCACGGAATTGCAAAGATGTAACACACACAACTGCCCGGGTGAGAGCTCTGCTACTCGTTTTTAAGAGACTTTTCAATGCAATTATATGTCCAATCGGTGGGAAATGTTCACACGATACTTGAATCCCCCAAAATAAGGGACAATATATAGAAAGGAAGCCACATCAGCCCAATACAAGTTTTCATGCATGCTGTCGGTTCCTTTATCCTGGTCAAATAAGGAATACACATGAATGCCGAGGCATAGTTTTCATGAAACAATGTGGAAATGAAATATAAACAACAGAAAAAGGATGAAAAGACAAATTTGTGCAGACATTTGTTTTCGTAGTGAGCTAGATGCTTGCGCTTACCATAAAAATGACGTTCCTTCTTAGTTCACGGTGGGTACTCAAAATGGGGAGCCTGGACTAAGTGCAGCAAGTCCTGTGATGGGGGAATGCGTAGTCGTTTTCGTTCATGCACCAATCCCCCACCAACAATTGGAAGACAATATTGCTGGAGACTCGGACCAGCAAACCAAAGGCAAACATGCAACAGTCATAAGTGCCCACGTAAAGTTTGGTCACTTGCTCCAGCTTTTCTCAATAACACAACTTGTCCTACTTTAATTGATAAAACTTTATCATTGCCATGTCCAATCGGATACGTTGAAAGTTGGAAACTAAATCTTGTCAGTGCACGATACTCCGAATTGAACTGTCAAGGTCGAAACGCGGGCAGAGGATATTGTGTTGTTTTAGCGGAGTAATGTAACCACTTTAAGAAACACTCAAAGAGTAGCAATAATCCAAAATCTACAAATTTATGTCTCTCTAACTTGTCTTAGTGATTCGATTTAACGCTTAAGTCACTAATTTACTTTTGAACATCTACATTCAGCGGTGCCCAGCAGGTAGACGTTTATGCTTATGCAAAAAGTAATGAAAGTACTAACTTGCATTAACTTCTGTGTTGTTATCCTTGTTTCTGTGCACACTGAGCTATAAGCCTTTTTAAACGTATCTTTTCAGTTCATGGTGGATACTCGCAGTGGTCTGTTTGGTCTCAGTGCAGTAAGACTTGTGGTTCAGGAAAGCAATATCGTTATCGTTCCTGTACAAATCCTCGGCCAGCATACGGAGGACGAGTGTGTAACAGACTGGGACCAGCTAAAGAATCACAGACGTGTAATGAATATGAGCACCGCGGTAAATGATCATTTATATCATCTGGAAAGAAAATGAATAATATATAGATTTAGCCAAGCCTAAAAGCAGAGCTCCTGATTATAATGAGTTAACCTGGCTTGAGCCTGCGATCCAATCGAAAACCTGTACACACGACCTAGATAAACATGAGTCCGGGATATTGTCACGTGATACTGGTCAGCTGATACCTTGTTTTGACAAGTGTCAATTGAACATAACATGGATACCCGATATCAAAGATGCATGCTGTAAACCCTCCCCCTTTGATCTCTTAGGGAAAAGCCTTGGGAACTAGGTTGTTGCAGAGTGACATTTCTCATTTATTTACATAAAGGGGGCGAACGGACGTACGGACCTACTGACGGACGTACGTACGTACGTACGTACGGATAATCACGTGACAATCATTTTTTTTTCCTAAGGTATGGGGCTCCGCTGTTATACATGTCTAAGTTATACATTAATGCCTCACTGAGGGAAAAGAGATAATGATAGGTAATACTTATTATATGACTAGCTACTTAAGCGGCAAGATGAACTGAATCCAGCGCTGTGATTGGCTACCGGAGCGGGCAAGATGATGTTACAGTGTTCTTTTTCCAAATAATAAACCTTTATTGGCCAAGCTTGTTCGGTCAAGATTGATGGATATTGGCCTCGTTTTTGTTTGTTTGTTTGTTTGTTTTTTGCGAGTTTATGGACATCGACGGTTTCACGCAGAAAAAAAGAAAGAACTTGGCCAACATTCAGCCATCTTGACCGTATCGAACAAGCTTGGTCAATAGCTGGTTTTCACATGACGTCACAAAAATTCAAACTACAAAACTATTGATCCTCCCGAGATTTTACTTTAATGATGTATAAGAACAGCTGAAAACTAATATTCATACAAATTTCTGCTCCGAATGGGTTCTTGGTTTTGTAATACACTACGCTTGAATTTCTAAGCTTTTGCGTGACGCGACATTTACATGACGGCCTAGAGAGCTGTCATGATGGTTAAAAAAGTGACTTATTTCGGGGAACTTGGCTATCTGAACAGTTCATGTCTTATAAAAAGTATTATTTTAATGTTTTAGAGTTCCTCGAGGGATAAATTCACGCTTTTGTAGCAAAACTCAGTGACAGATGTTTCTGTTGGTTTCCGGCCGCCATGTCGGTGTCCATCCGTATGGGCACCAGCAT